>NC_091220.1:15801199-15883699 GCF_040958095.1 Procambarus clarkii | reverse complement strand
TTTTTATTTTATTTGAATAACAGGCATGCAGTTCAAAGGTTAAGTACCAGTGGGTCTGATCAGTAACTGCATGAGTGACCAACCTGTCCTTTTACAAATTATGTCTGAATTTGGCTGTTTGCCTGTATGGCTGATAATGGACGTAATTTGAAAATGAAAACTAATTGAAAATAAATTTTGGATTTTTTTTCCAAAACAGCAAGTTAATGGTTCATCAATAAGCCATTAAGTGTCCCTACAGTATAGGTATAAATCTCACTGATGCAATTAATATCTAATTGATGTTATTTGTCATGTATGCTATGATATTTAATTAATAAACTTTTCAGGTAGTAATGAGTCATATTTCTTATATTTTTAGGATTTGAACTTTGGCATAGATCAAAATCACCATGATAATTCAAGGGACAGTGGAAGAACCAGAGGTTTGCATAATAATAATAAACCAGCTAAGTCATGCCAGCAACACAGTCAAGGTAGAGGGAAAAAGACTCCACATCCACCAGGAAGGAAACAAGATCAGAAGCCTCCAGGTCAACAAACCACCTGTTGGTCTTATTATCATCAAGGAAATGTAGAAATCCCAGAGATTTGTGTTTACTCTATTGACAAACGCTGTATGCATGAAGAAAGTGGATGCCTCAGACTTCATGCCAAATGTACGAGTCAGTGGCAGGTACTGCATGATTCCAGTTGGTATAATTTACGCAATTTTCACTCAAAAGAAATTGAGGATGCCTTTGAGGATGTGACAAAGGATTCTGTAAGACTATCCCTTCTGAACCCCATAATGTTGGGGAACAGTGGTACTGGAATGTTAAAGATTCTTGGAACTCAGCAGTGGGAAGCAGATTTAGAAACTATGAAGTTAAGAAGCGTGACAAAAGTTGGTTCTCCAGTAGTTATGATGGATATTCGTAGATTGTCGACACAATCAGCAGCCACGTCAAAGAGTGCAAAGGCAACTGTGTATGAATGGTTCTTTCAGGACGAAAACAACAAGTGGATCAAATATGGTGAAGCTGACAGTTGTGGCCACACTCATCTGATTTCTAGTGTAAAGTCACATGAGATTGAGCTGTGCTTTGTTACAAATCCCTCTTCCCCAATGACTTTCAATAACTCAAAATTTCAATATCAGTTAGATTTTATTGGGATGAAGCAGACAAATTTGAGCACTGGTAAGGTAAGATTAATACGAAGAAGACCTGTAAAAAAGCAAAGCACAAAAATTAATCCAAAGAGCAAGAAGGACAATTTGCCCTCTTCTTGGAGTGTCATGAAGGATACTGACACCATGGTGCAGATAACATTGGACACATCTAGCCAAGAATATCGTGATGTTATGACTCTGTTACTAGCTACCTTGCCTTCTGCTCGACCGACAGCAATCAAGAGGATTCAGAACCCCTTTTTGTGGCGACCTTTTCAAAATAAGCAAGATGAATTGTCTCTTAAATACGGTGAGAAAGGAAAAATAAATGTTCAAAAACTCTTCCACGGGACAAAATCTGAATATGTAGATAATATCAGCCGGGAAAATTTTGATTGGAGGCTGCATGGCTCAAATGTTGGACAGTTATATGGCAGAGGGACCTACTTCTCAAACAGGTGAGTTTCTGTATGTTGTTTTGATTAGTTTATTTCCTGTATGCCAATATTTTCACATCACCAGTAGAAGAGTTTAAGGTAACTCCTATTTTGTGCCCCCACAAAATATTGGACAAATTTGTATTAATAATTTCAAATTATAGCACTTTTTTTTTAGAAAAACTTAGTTATTAGTGATATGCCTGATCATTGTATTTTTTTTGTGTGTGTGATTTAATATGATACATGGTAGCAAGAGCCTTCATGTGTGGTACCCAGGGACACTTTTGAGGCTTTTGTACTAGCTAAAACTGCAGTAGTCCAGCATGGGTCCTGGCTCCTCTCACTGTATGCAGTCCTCAAGCAAACTGCCATGTTAGCTCGACAACCATATGATTAAAACCTTTTTGCTATACTGTATTGCATGAACGTCTGTAATATTCCATTACCTAATAAATACTATTAGGGGTTTCTGAGAAGGCTTCCCTCCATGGCTCTTGTGTAAACCTTGAGTATTGTTTGCCTCGACTGCTTGTGACTACCGAGTTTCTTCTCTACTTGATGACCAAACCGTACACCAGAAGATGAAGAAACATTGATGTTTCGGTCTGTCTGGGACCATTATTAAGTCGTATGTTTCTTCACCATATTTCTTCTCTACTTGTCATTGCCCCTGTCTGGTCAGGGGCTTCTTTCCTTGTTGGGGGGGGGGGGAGGACATCAGGTGTCTGCTGCTTTATTATGTACAGTACTAACAATTCCTTATTGTTGGTACTATTATGTACAGAGTGATTGGACAGTGTGAGGGTTGGACATGCCAGGCAGGGTTGTGCTCAATTAAGACCCTATATTTCTTTAATTTTCCTCTTGTGAGAATGCATCTTTTGACCAACAAATAGATGAGCTAAGCATCCATTTAGCTTTTTTTGTATGACTTTAAAAATTTCTACCTTATACCCATGAAAGGTTTTCTCACTTTTCACTCAATACAACTAGCTTTTACTGGTATACATGCCTTTACACTGTTATAGGTCCAACCCTTACAGCAGTAGCCATGGTGATCAACAAATGACAATGACTACATGTTAAGGGTACAGCTGAGACTGGAATCTTTCCTTAGGGAGCAACCAAATTACCTACTCAGAAAGGTGCTTTTCATTTAAATGCTTAGCCTTTGTTTATGTTTTGAAATTTTCTGTACACAATACAAATGCTGTTTTTGTTCACTGGCTTTGAAAGAGTTAAGATCCCAATAGAAGATTTAATAATTCATCAAAGATTACAATTACTTAGATGTCTTAATTCAACCTTTTAGTTAGTGAAAGACTTGAGTAAATTTTAGTTTTTCTTAAATTGAGATTTCTTACATTTTTTAAAAGATATGTGCAGAATAAGTGTTCCAATGACAGCAAAATAGAATAAAATTAATAACAATTAATAAAAAAATATATTGTTGAATTCTTAATTTTTCTTCCACAGTGCTGCGTTTTCTATGAAATATTCTCAATCCAACATTTTTGGCCATAAAGTTCTGCTGCTGGCTGAAGTAATAGTTGGGAAAGTGACCAAAGGAAATGCATCCATGACTCGTCCACCAATAAATCCTGCCACTAACGAATTGTATGATACAACAGTAGACAGCACGAGTTCCCCAAAAATATTCGTTAAATATGATAAACAGGAATATTACCCTCTGTATATCCTAGAACTATAATAACGAGAACTAAAAGATAGGCATAGGTTATGCCCAGGGTGCAAGCATATGTTTTACTAATACTCTAACCATTATGCTGCACACATTAATAAGTGGTGTTGAAATGTAGAGTCTTGATGGTTTTCCACAACCGTAGCTTAAAGGAAGAAATAAGAAAATCTGCATTCAAAATATAAATTAATAAAAAAAAAAAACTCAACAAAATTTTAGTATGACCCTAAAGTGAATTTATTTAAATAGAGTATATAAATTGTCCAAATTACATGTGTGTCATTATACAAGGTGTGCTAACAACACTGGAGAACATAATGCAGAGAGAATATGGTCACACAATATAAGATACTTAGAGCTGTGGTAAGGTAAATAAAAAAAAAGGAATTTTAAAGAGATGGGAGCAAGAACAAGACTCTTATGCCCCATAAGAGGACATAACTTGAAATGTAAATAGAATATTGAATGTAGTGAAATGCCCCTTTCCTGGGGGAGCCTCTTGGTGGCTCCCTGACACTAACTCGCCGAGATAACTTGCCATACATAGTCACATCAGTCTTTAGAGTTTTGTTGACCTACCGAGAACCTGGAGCCAGAACCACACCCCTTCACAAAGGCAGAGGATTGTTATGATCACCACCAGGAAAGTCACCAGAAAAGCAGGTAAAACAATGAAGTATCATGAAAGTACATGAAGTATCAGAATCTCGAGCCACACGAAGAGCCCAGCCCCAAAAGGGAAGAAAGACCGAAGTGATCCCCCAGCAGTGCAGAGAAAGAACTACTGGGAGCCATCAGAGTGGAACTGGAGGAAGAGGAACCATCCCACCCTCAACCCTGAAGGACCTACCACAAAGAATCATCCCACATCTTTAACACTGAGCACAGGGTGTGAACCCAACCAACAACCCTGGGAGGCAAAGCGAGTGTGGCACAATACCTCAACCCAGACCCGAGGCATCTGGGAACAACCCAATTTTAAAGAGTTCTTGGGGCTATCTGGTGGCCTTTTCTTGGTTCGTGATCTACGATCCCCCCTGCTCTTTGTGCTTCTTTAGAGGGGCAGCAAGGTTTTAGCCTGTGGTTCCCGGTAGGCTTATATATGACTCGCAAGGGCCTTGCATGGACTGAATTGGGTGGATCTTGCATGGCAGTAAACACTAAGGAGCCACAGGAACCTTAATTAAATATCCTGTTTATTGTTTTCTATAGCAAAATTTAAATAATTACTAACATTAAGTAATTAAGAGTTTATGTACAGTACTTTATAAAACTTTACAAACTTTCATTGATATTTGATGAATTATTATTACAATAGTGAATTGCAAATCATAGGTTTTGCTATAATTTTTTACAGAGTATTAATGAGAGTTTGTAAAGTTTACACAGAACAGTAATCAGAAACAGTAATTAGAAACATTTGATTTGATTTGATTTGATAATCTTAATGAATTATTACTAATGCATACAAAACTACAATTTAAATTTATTCTGTTATTATAATCGATATTCATTCCGTAAAGTGTATGCACTAGTTTTAGGTTATTTAAACTTTTAACTCATAATTATTATTGTTGCATTTTCCTCTTGATGTCTTAATATTAAGTCTTGCCAAAAATGCTAACTGTAATTTGGTTTATAATGGTTGCAAAAATCACTATTGCTCTCTTAAAAGCAATGGATTATTCTTTTGTATGTTTGTTTAAATAAAATTAATACAGTATTATTGTAAGGAGACATTCAGTCCATTCTCTCAATTCACCACAATGTACAAAACCCAACATCCCAACGAAACTAAAAATGCACAAACCCACCTAACCTAACCAACTGATTCACAGAAAATAGGGTTTTGCGAGGTGCTACTTTTCATAGCACGTTACATGTAGAACATTGGTTACTTAATGTTGTATTAGTTGAGAGAACGGGTTGGGACAGAGGTAAAGTCTAAGTACAGGCTTCCCGGTCTCCAACAATGTGAATTATTTCTTTGTTGCACATTGTTTTCATTGTACAGTATCTATTTCCTGCAACTATTTCGATTACCTCAGGTGACCCAATCATTTTACACATACAGCACCTTTCCCAATTTAGTTGACCCTTCATTAGCGAGACCCATTATACTTTTGCCAACTCATTTTATGTATTGCACATTTTTACAAATAAAGATGTATACTTTTATCAATTATGAATGTTTCAGTATAAACATACAATACTGTATATTTAAATACATAAAATTGCCTCAACATGGCTATGTTAAAAATAGATCCTGTCTTTCTAACCAGCTCACATTCTTTTGGAAACGGTAACCAGCTACTCAGACAAAGGACGTCCAGTGGATGCAGTATACAGTCTGTACATGGATTTTGCTTAAGCTTTTGATAAGGTACCACATGATAGACTGGCAAAAAAATTACAGGCACATGGAATAAATGTTAGAATACTACAATGGTTAAAATAAAGAAAGCAGAGAGTTTTATTAAATGTGAATGAATCAGACTAGATAAATGTGCTGAGTGGGGTACCACAGAGATCTATTTTGAGGTCAACCCTTTTTGTCATATACAGTATATCAATGAGAGATGAGAATATTACAAACCACATCATTAAATTTACAGATGACACTAAGATCTATGATAGAGTGGGAAATGAAAATGATATTAAAGCCTTACAAATAAATTACATAACTCCACAAATGGTCAGAGACTGGCAATTTTTTTATATTGAAAACGCAAGACTGCATGTGGGGCATAACAACCCACTCCACAACTACCAAAGTAATAACATTACATTACTGCAGATTGATGAAGAAAAAGGACCATGGAGTCAAAATCCATCATTCACTAAAAGTTGCACAACAAGTGGGAGTGGCAGTAAAAAAATGCTAACCAAACCCTAGGAATAAGCATAATTATGAACAAACAAACCCTAGGAACAAGCGTACCTTTGAACAAACCCTAGGAACAAGCGTACCTTTGAACAAACCCTAGGAACAAGCGTACCTTTGAACAAACCCTAGGAACAAGCATACCTTTGAACAAACCCTAGGAACAAGCGTACCTTTGAACAAACCCTAGGAACAAGCGTACCTTTGAACAAACCCTAGGAACAAGCATACCTTTGAACAAACCCTAGGAACAAGCGTACCTTTGAACAAACCCTTGGAACAAGCGTACCTTTGAACAAACCCTAGGAACAAGCATACCTTTGAACAAACCCTAGGAACAAGCGTACCTTTGAACAAACCCTTGGAACAAGCGTACCTTTGAACAAACCCTAGGAACAAGCATACCTTTGAACAAACCCTAGGAACAAGCGTACCTTTGAACAAACCCTAGGAACAAGCGTACCTTTGAACAAACCCTTGGAACAAGCGTACCTTTGAACAAACCCTTGGAACAAGCGTACCTTTGAACAAACCCTAGGAACAAGCATACCTTTGAACAAACCCTTGGAACAAGCGTACCTTTGAACAAACCCTAGGAACAAGCGTACCTTTGAACAAACCCTAGGAACAAGCATACCTTTGAACAAACCCTTGGAACAAGCATACCTTTGAACAAACCCTAGGAACAAGCGTACCTTTGAACAAACCCTTGGAACAAGCGTACCTTTGACTTAAGGAGTTAGTTAAGTTCATTTATTATGCACCCCATACCCATCTTGTGGGCGGTAGTGGAAAGGGTTACAGAGGCACATAATGGGCTCAGGGACTGAACCCCACAATTCATTTAGCTAAACAAGTTAAAATCTTAAGGAAGTGACTACAAGTGCCTCAAGGAAGTAAAGAAAACGGGGACTGGTCAAGTCGTATACTGCAATTTCGGATACCGGGCTAGAAACAACTTCGTTCACTGAGAAGTTTGTACATACAAACCATTCCGTTCGTATATGCGCTGGTTTGTGTTCGCTGTTGTTATTGTCTGAATAAATACATGGCACTTGTTCATATAATTAGCGCTTCCATTATTAGAATTATTTATCCATTATTAGAATAACAAGGTGCAAACCATACCCCCTTACAGTTGAAATCTATTTATTTATATACAAGAAGGTACATTGGGTTGCGAGAGTACATAACATATATTAAGAGGTACATACGGTAGAGCGACGGTCTCGTTTCCTACAGGTCCGCGTTCAATCCCCGACCGCCCAAGAGATTGATTGATTGATGAAGATTAAGCCACCCAAAAGATGGCACGGGCATGAATAGCCCGTAAGTGGCGGCCCTTTTAAGCCATTACCAGTATCAAAAGCTGATACTGGAGATCTGTGGAGGTGCGACTGCACCCTACGTGACTGGAGATGTCTCCCGGACCAAATGGTGACCAGATGGTGCGCCCAAGAGGTTGGGCACCATTCCTTTCCCCCGTTCCATCCCAAATCCGTATCCTGATCCCTTCCGAGTGCTATATAGTCGTAATGGCTTGGCGCTTTCACTTGATAGTTCCCCCACCCCCCTGAATAATATTACAAGAGCAGTATTTACGGGCTATTCATGCCCGTGCCACCTCTTGGGTGGCTTAATCTTCATCAATCGAGAGCAGTACGTCCTAACCAAACGTGATATGATGATATCCTGAACAATTTATAAATAAAAGTAATTGCGTAACTCCAGTTATCTAATACTTTTCATAAATGGTATAAAACCTTATCATAAGCCAAGGGATTTGTAGATCAGTGTTTAAAGGGAATTCGGAAGTAATAATAACACAGCTGATGCCATCTGTCGGCAGAAGAGAACACTATCAACTGGCTGGTCAATAATGGCCATAAGATACAGCTTACGCCATCTGTTGACACCAAATTACACTTATAACAAATTACCCCACAAAATACCACTAACGCCATCTGTTGCTTTTCCAACGCACTATAAATAGCCAAACAGCAACCCATAAGGCGGGTTGTGCTCGGGTAGGAGGTTCCAAGCTCCGCCCACAGATGGTATGGGGTGCATAATAAATGGCATCTCATTGGTAGAAACTCTTTGTTGACATTCACACAACAGCCAATCACAGGAAGGGATCAGCTAAAGGCTCCATCCACTTAATAAATCATCTTTATTCAGCACACCATCCTTGCTTATGACATTCTGCTTCAACTTTAATCTACCTAAAAAGTGAAATATTAAGTATTTAAAAGTAATAATATAGTGATAATTAAATACTGCAGGATGTAACGGGTGTTACAGAAACCTGGGCTGGCTACCTAACTTGGGACGTTATTATTGGGGGTTGCCTTGACACAAATAATGATACTCTGCTCTGCCCTCTTATTCGAGTAAATTATTCAGTTAGATGGAGATTTCTGTCAGGTGCAAAACAGAAATTGTTGTTCTTTTTCACAACAACCTTGTTGTTGTGCACAAGGACCTATTTCTTAGTTTAAATTTTATTCATAAAAGAATGTTGGTATTCCCCGCAACAGCCAATCACAGGAAGGTATTTCTAGAAGCTCGGCCTCCTTATGGACTCAGCATATCGCTCTAGCTCATGGCTCGCTGTTTCATCTCTTATACAAACTATGACTTTTTTCGATTACTGTTATAATTAATAACATGAGATGTAAAAGTTTTTGCACAAAATGGCTAAATTCTGCCATTAAATGGACTTTGTCTGGTATAAATCAAATCAAAAATCAAATGTTTATTTAGGTAAGGTACATACATACAAGAGATTTTACAAAGAGTGATGGATTTATAGATAGGGCTAGTACATACAATGCCTAAAGCCACTATTACGCAAAGCGTTTCGGGCATGAAAAACTTAAATGACTAAAGCTTAATACTAATTGAGCATAAAGAATAAAATGAGTTGAGAACAAATAAAAAAGAGATAAAAAGGGGGGAATATGGCTGAAAAAGCAGCACAAATACAATTCGGTCGACAAACAGTCATTAAAAAAAAAAACATACATACATACACCAATTTATTACCATTCATCCATTATTAATTTCAAATGTAATGTATACTGTCTAGTTTTTTTCTTCTCGCCATTACTTGGTGCAATATGTGAAAGTTGTCTATTTATTTATCGATCTATCTATTATCTTGTATTTATATTTACAAGTTTCTGTACTTGGAAGAAAACTCTGCATTGAATTGGGACTAATTTATTAAATAATATTATTTAGTATTAAATAATATTATTTAGTATTAATTAATATTTACAATTATTATTAATTACAATTATTTATTGCTTAGTTACTTTCATGTAACTCGCAATTGTACATTTTTAAATGTTCCCAAATTAGCACATCTTACTTTTAAATTAGCCCAAAAAGTAGCAAGTAGCGAAATTAAAAATTTGGGAGCGCGGGGCTCTCAAAAGTAGCCCAATTCGCTATTTGTAGTCCAATCTGGCAAAACGCGAGCGCTTTGTCATGGGTTCGTATCCTGGCCGGGGAGGATTGACTGGGCGCCAATCCTTAACTGTAGCCTTTATTCACCCAGCAGTGAATGGATACCTGGTTGTTGAATGATTTGGCGGGTCGATATTCCGGGAAATATAGGATTAAGGACTGGCCCGAAACGCTACGCGTACTAGTGGCTATACAAGAATGTAACAACTCTTGTATATTTATAAATAAACAAAAAAAAATGTAAGAACAGATGCTTTTTTACCCACAGGATTATAAACCCATGGAACAGCCTACCCGCCGAAGCCGTAAATATCAAAACTCTGTTAACTTTTAAATTACAGCTGGAAAAGATCATCAAGGTAAATGGAAGAACCTTCGACAAGCCGAAAGCTTCCTGTCCTCGTCGAGGCCACTAGAATTGAGGTAAAATTGAGGTAGGCAGAAGTAATGAAAGAAGACGGGAAGCTTGGAGGAGAAGGATAATAAGCGACGTGTTGACACCGTCGACCACAACACTGGGCGGCCTTGTCTTCCTCCTCCCGGGGCTCTCAACACAATAATATATAATATCCTCTCCTGCCATGATCTGTGTTTGATGTAAAGTCAGTATTAAGTGGAAGGTGTGTGTGAGAGGGCTGTTTACCTGGTTTAACAGTGGATAATGGCTTCACAACCTAACAACAGAGGTTGGTCAGGATGAAATTCTCGTGTTTTTCTCATGGAAGTTATTTTTTTTTTAGTTTGGCGAGATTTAAGGTTAATGTTCCATTTGGCGACACCATTATAGACATTCAGGGCGGGTTTTTTTTGGTTATTACATGCTTGTGTTTGGTTATTATTACTTTGGAGTGAGCTTCCTGAGGTGGAGACGGGGTACTGTACTCGCCTAGTTGTGCTTGCGGGGGTTGAGCTTTGGCTCTTTGGTCCCGCCTCTCAACTGTCAATCTACTGGTGTACAGATTCCCGAGCTTCTCGAGCTTTATCATATCTATATTTGAAACTGTATGGAGTCAAATTGCACCACATCGCTTCCTAGTGCATTCCATTTATTAAATACTTTTATACTAAAAAAGAACTAGTTATTTCTAATGTCTCTATGGCTCATTTGGGAACTCAGCTTCCACCCGTGTTCCCTTGTGCAAGTACCACTCGTGTTAAATAATCAATCCTGTAATTGTTGCTATATGTGGATATAGGCCCTATTGAGTTTGCCACTCGCCTAATTGTGAGACCACTATATTTGGATGTATGCCCATGAAGGTTGCTGCTGTATTTGGTGGGTCTCAAGTCCATTGGTGATGTGACGGTGGATTGAATTTTGTAACTAGCTGTTCAAAACTGTAACTTGCTTAGGTAAATTAATTTTGGGGTTCAGTTCCTGAGCCCATTATATGTCTTTGTAACTCTTTGCACTACAGCCCACAGGATGGGTCAGGGGGTGCAATAATAAGTGAACTAGAATCAACTGTATTTGGATACAGGCTCATGAGGTTTTTTGCTGTATTTGGATAATTTATCATAGATTTCTAGGTATTTTGCACATCATAAAACTAACATCACACATCATAAAAATCCTTGAGAGAGTGCTCAGAAGTAAGATCACAAAATATATGGAATCACAGCATCTCCATAACCCTGGACAACATGGTTTTAGAACAGGGTGCTCTTGCTTATCACAGTTACTGGACCACTATGACATGGCCTTAGATGCCATGGAAGCAAACAAAACAATGATGTAATTTACACAGATTTAGCAAAATCCTTTGATAAATGTGACCATGATGGTATTGCACACAAAATGCTTTCAGAAAGAATTACCAGAAAAATAGGCAGATGGATCTACAATTTCCAATTTCTGTTGCACACTAGGTAATAGAACCCAGTGTGTAATAGTCAACAAAATAAAATCTGGACCATGAACTGTGAAGAGTTCAGTTCCCCAGGGTACTGTGCTTGCTCCAGTACTTTTTCTCATCCTCATACCGGACATAGACAAGGACACAACCTGTATTACCATATCATCCTTTGCAGATGACACTAGGATTTTTATGAGAGTAGACAACATTGATGACACAGCAAACTTCCAATCAGATGTAAATCAGATTTTTAAATAGGCTACAGAATAAAAGTGGTATTTAATGAAGATACGTTCCAGCCCCTGCGCTATGGAAAAAAAAATAAAAAAAAATAAAAACGGAAACCACGTTCAAAACGCAGTCAAACCATACCTTAGAACGAACAAGAAATGTAAAGGATTTGGGTGTACTCATGTTAAAGACCTTACCTTTAAAGAATACAATAAAATAGCCGTCACAACTGCAGGAAAAATGACAGGTTGGTTAACAAGAACCTTTCAAACTAGAGATGCTATACCAATGATGACACTTTTCAAGATGCTAGTGCTCTCTAGAGTGGAATACTGTTGCACAATGACAGCCACTTTCAAAGCTGGAGAAATTGCTGACCTGGAGAGCGTTCAGAGACCCTTTACTGCTAGAATCTACTCGGTATAACATCTAAAGTATTGGGACTGACTAAAATGCCTTAATCTGTATTCTCAAGTGCAGGCTGAAGAATAAAAACTATGCCAGCAAAAACCTTGTGTTGCGCCTTGCAACACAACAGTCATTATGTTTATAATATAACACATAATGAGTGTTTTCTTGTACCTTTCATTTGTACAAAAAAAAAAGTGGAAAAATACAATTGTATTTCTGATCTTTTCTAGATAGCAACACACAGCGTAAGATTCTAGAAGATTTGCAGTTGAAGAAACAGATGATTCTGAAACAGGGTGTGTCTCAGGCACTCAATGCTCCAGCGACTTCCCAGCAACCTACTGTGAGTTGGAGTGGGGTGGTACTATTGCTTTACTGGTAATGCACAACAAAAATAACAGTGACGTGATGAATCTCTGAATAGATATTGGGGCCATGCGATAGAATCAAATCCATGCTCCTGATCACTTCATAGTGCATGTGCCAGAGGTGAGGGTTCGATTTTTTTGTGCAGCCTCATTATTTACTTACATGCTCAGCAATTTATATCAATTTCTGCTGTTAATAAACTCCCATATTATTTTGTTCCACAGGGTTGGTCATCAGGCACAGACGGACACATTGCTGGCAATAGTCAGAGATCGAACTTGCTTCAGGCAAATTCCTCAAGTTTTGGTTATTTTATTCCTCAAGATTCATCCTTTGGTAATTTTATATTACCAGTTTTGCCTCGATTAGAACCTAAGTGAAAAAGTTTAATTTGATCTTAACGAATTAATTAATACCAGTAAATAATTTTATATTTGGAAAATGATGAAATTGAAGGAATTAGAGGCATGGCTCCAAGATGTTAATGGGTTTGAAATTCCCAAAATACAACTGGAACAATATGAAACCCCCGTTCACATTGCTGCTCGTATGATTCATACAATAGAATCTTCATTTGGAGATTTAGAGGGAAAAGTTGTTGCAGATTTGGGATGTGGTTGCGGAGTGTTGATGATTGGCTGTGCCCTGTTGGAAGCATCAGCAGTTTTTGGGTTAGTATTTGTTAAGTAAAGTATTTAGATTATTCCTATTAACCTAAACCTAATGTCTTTTATTGTACAATTGCATTTAATGAGTAAATCCACAGGAGTTGTGATGAGGATTCAAACCTATGTGTTGGGTATTCCCAGATGCTCTAAACGACTACGCCACGACATGGTAAAAGAATTGTACCCCTCGAGGATTCCACTTTTTTCAGTCCTGACTTTTTTCAGACTCCTGGGCTAGGTAGGGGGGTTCCAGAGTGCTTGCTGTTCTGCCTTCGTGTCCTGTTTCACAGACTGTGAAACAAGACACTCTGCCTTATTTTCATTATAAATACATTGATTTATTGACACCGAGATTCCAACTAATCATGATTCCTAGAATTTTTCATTCAGATGTGCAAGTTTTGATGTTGTTCAGCCGATATGTGGCAAATTAACTAGGCTTAGAACCTTACAGTTGTCAACATCTTCCTTCTGACTTGGTGTTGCCTTTTGATAATTACTTCGCTGTCAACATTTAGCTGCATCCACCAATGTTTTATCAATTTTAAAAGTTCATTCATATTGTCCTGCTGTGAATTTTGCAAGTGGTTAATATAAATTTAAAATGTACTCTGAATTGTTCCTTTGCAGTCTACAGTAGTTCCATCTCATATACTGAATATTTAAATCCTTTATTACTCTCTCTTTTTCAGTTTTGATGTCGATAATGATGCTCTCAAGATATGTCAAAGAAATTTGGAAGAAATGGAGATTAAGTCTGCTGAGATAGTGCAAATGGACATCAAAGATTTAGCAACTCCAGACTCACGATTTTTAAAGATGTTTGATACTGTCGTTCTCAACCCACCATTTGGCACCAAACGCAACCAGGGAACTGATATGGAATTTCTCCGAGTTGCTCTTAGCCTTTCTAAAAGTGCAGTATACAGCTTGCACAAGTCCGCAACGCGAGCGCACGTAACCAAGAAAGCGGCTGATTGGGGTGTCAAGATGCAGGTAATAGCCCAACTCAGGTATAATCTTTCCAATACATACAAATTTCACAAAAAGAAATCAATTGATATTGAAGTAGATTTCATAAGGTTTTCTCATAAGTAATGATTTATATCGATGCTGTACTGCACGTACATAGTTTTTGCTTGTACAGTAGACAGTCCTGTTGAAAATTAGTATCCTGTATTAGTTCATCAATACAAACCAACATAATATTGTTTAATATGTTTAAAACCTAATGGAAAAACTATTTTAAATATACTGTATTGTTTATTAAATTTATACATGTACAAATGCAAAATAATTGCTTCCTTGAATCCTATATGAAATTAGTGTGTCATACTTTAAAACTACATAAAATTATAATGATTGTACTTTAATCATATAAAACTAGGCATGTTTATGATTAAGGCAAATGACTTAAGAACAAATTTATCTGAAAAAACAATCGCATCTAATAAAAATATTTTATACTGTATTTAAAATGTAAATAAAAGATGGTAAAAATGTAATTTTTTCTAAGGTAAGAACATTTTGAGTGGAACACAATTTCAGTAGCTTATCAGTATTCATTAGGTAAACATATTACAGTACTGTACCTGTAATTTGACCCTCACTGTAATTATCCAAGTGTAGTTACAGGATGAGAATTGTGTTTGCAGCGTCCCATCCTCCAAGTACACTTGTCATTTGATGCTTTGAAACTCCTGATGGTTTTGGCCTCCACAACCTTATGATCTTGATAAAAAAGAAACTGCATTAGTAGTAATACAGCACCTATAATAGAACCCGCCACATTTTAAGCTGGTGTTTAAAATTCCAATAAGTTTTTGCAAACATTTTCTTTTTAATAGGTAATAAAACTACTGTAGATTGATTGAAGACAGTTTTGTATTTACTCCAGAATGCATATTTTAAATTGAAGTGTTTCCAATACATAATTTTTACTTCTAGATTGGCAAGTGTAGGCTTGAAAAGTTATTTTTGTCTAGACTGGGGGGGGGGAGGGTAGGGAAGGGTGTGTAGGCACCCTGTGGTGCAGAGGTTGGAACACTTGCCTCACAAGCAAGAAGACTTAAGAGTTCAAATCTTTATTGGGCAGGGACACTAGGCACCATTCCTTCACTCTTCCCCTTGCACTCACATATATTAGAGAATCAACTTGTATAAGAATTGGCAAATTACATTCAAGAGAAAAACCACGACGCTGAATAACCTTATTGGTTTCCATACTTGGGATCTGTATGGAATTGATTAAAGGATCGTACTTAACTTTTTCCAGCCTAAAAGAAATTAACTTTGGATGACTTTACCCACATTTTGAAAATTATACAAATTTGAAATACAGTATTCAAATTTTACAGCAAGCAAATGTTGGACTGCAGTGGGCAAGCTGTGGCCTACACAAGAGTGTATAACATTTTTGGATAGCTTCATTATACATTCTGCATCTCATTGTATACTGTATTTGTGGTAGGGATGTAGTGGGAATATTTAATAATAGGCACAAGTGTTTTATTAACAGTAGTGCACAAACCTCTTCCTTTTGAGGTCTCTGGAAGGCATAGTTTTTTTTTTCACATATAACCTCTACACAAATTCAAATAAAGTTTTCTAGGAAGACATTCCTCATACAAATCTGCCTGTACAAAATTGATGAAACTCGCTTTATTTTCAAGAGTGTCTGCAAAAGTAATTATGACGTTCAAATATGCTGTACATCACAACTCTAAGCACGGAAAATTTTCTTTAGATCATTAGGCACATGTTTACATCTGGTATTGTAAGAATACATTTAAATGACTTAACAAGCAAGCTGTTGCATATTACTTCAACATTATATAACTTAAAATCCATTGAAGTGTACTATTCTTTTGCATTCAACCCATGAAAAGCAAGTCACATATAAGATTTGCTTTTTTATTTTGAATGACCAAATTAATCTGAAAGTAATTTTAAGACGTATTCATAATGAGAAACTTAAAAACAGTTAAAAAAAAACACAAAAAAAACCAGTTGTTTTCAGGGCACAGTCTCTGGGATGGTACAATAATGTTACCTCTGCAGACAATATGTCACAATAATATGATTGAAAAGTACACACACACCCGACCCGCACATCTTGATAAATGGTCAAGGACAGCCCAAAACGTCACCACTTCCTTTATTTTTTGATGTGTGGGTTTGCCTTTCCATTGGACAATTTCAGCATCGTGGAAAGGGGTGGGGGGGAACCTGCTGCATGGGTAACAACTTCTCCATATCAACCTACCCTTGCTTTGCACCCTGGAGAGGAAACTACAGCCTCAGCAACCCGAGCGTAACTCCATAGTCTTCCGTGACTGCCGGATGCCTACAAGGGTTGGGTGTCTAATATTGTTATTTCTTAATAAGATGCTGTGCACAGTGTTGTAGTGTAGCTATCAATATATATATCTCATAATTTAGAGAGTAGAGCATGCTGGCTTCTAGAAGGCATTTTCAATAAATTGTCACCTTTCTCATAATACAGAGAAAAACAAGCTGTTTTATCCAGAATACAAAAATGGCAAGTCTACAAAACTACTTATATATATATGTGCCTGAGCTGTAATACAACTCAGTTGATAGAAAACAAAATTATTACATGACATAATATAAGAATCAAAAACATATAACAGACAACACATATATTTAAAATGTAGAAATTGAACTAATTTTACATTTACCTTAAGAGCTGACTCTTGTTAATGGAGAAGTATCATGCACGAGATGCATTCAGATGGAAGAACATGAACAACTACCGATACAATATTATTCCTTTATATTTTTGGGTATAGGGCCATTTCATTTATTTAAATGTTTTTTGGAAATCTAAGAATTATATGAATGTCATGATTGTTCCTACACATACTGTAACTGTCTTAAAATACAACATCAAAATGTACTATTTAATTACACTAAAAATACATGACTCAATCATTAAGCATTTTAAGTTAACATCTGTAAATCTCTCCATATAAATTACAATGGAACCCTTATTATCCAAATCACCATTTCCAGATTTTTGGGTTATCAGGATATAGAAATATCCAATTCTACATTCCCATTTATTAGGGATAGGTTTATTGACCTCCAGTTATTGGGGACAAATCCATGGCCCCACACAGCATGAATAAATGCCAAGAAGCCAAGCCACCATGGGCCAAGCGAGGTGGCAGCAGATTCTGGGCAAGAGTTGGAAGCTTCTGTTCCCATTGGCTGCCAAGTGGTGGCTGGGATCTCTACAATCCAGGTTAGGTGGTAGCGGAAACTCTGGGTCGAGATGAATACTAGTACAGTATGGGGGCAACAGTGGGAACCATACAGTAGAATAATTCAAAGAATAGCACAGAGGTATTTCTTCCTATTATAATTAAATATTATTCCTCAAATAATCTAAAATGACTTCATAACTTTCATGTCTGTTACTAGTGAATGTCATGCTGAAGGAGGTAAGAGAGCAAGGTCCTCAAGTGTCAGGATAAGCTAAAAGTAATACATCAGGGAAAGTTGAGCACAAACTTGTCACAGGAGTATGGAAGTGGGACCAGCGCTGCTTTTAACACACACACACAAGCATAAGAACAAGTTACTAAAATTCACATGTACTAGCAACAGTTTTGGTATATCTGTTTTAAAGCGGGATAAACCCTTAAGACTGGGTCCATACACTGTCTTAATCCCGTAAGACAGCTATAGGGGAAAATGTTCCTATAGTTGCAGCAGATTTACGCAGAATCAGGTTCTAGGGACTGCCATTGGAGATTAAATTTTGCTTACAGCCAAGAAGCTTGCTGTCAAGTTAAGGTAGCTTAGAATACCTTGCGGTTACCTTGCGATGATTTCGGGACTCGACGTCCCCGCAGCCCAGTCCTAGACCAGGCTTCCTGGTAGCTCAAGGTTGCCTCACGGGGTTTAAGCAAAGGCATGGGTTTTCTTTGGAAACTTCAAATGCCAATGTTGAGCATTGATTCATTTAAGAAGAAATTACAAACTTCAGAATACAAAGATGCCGAATTATTTTCAGGTCGATATGCTAGTGAAAATGCTTTGAAGATATTTACCCAGTAAGACTTTTCCAAGTAATGTAAAGGGGAAAGTACACAGTTATTGTGTGAGGAAAGAATCACAGCCTCAGTGTGTGGCAATGTTGACGGTACCCACAAAGCTATATCTTTGATAACGACAATTTAAAATTATCAGATGGACAAATCACGTACTGTATATGGCTTTTCCTCTTAACATGATGTCTCTGGTTCAACCCATGAACAAGATACTTCTCAGGTACAACCCATGAACCAACTACTTATCAGGTACAACCCATGAACCAATTACTTATCAGGTTCAACCCATGAACCAACAACTTATCAGGTACAACCCATGAACCAACTACTTATCAGGTACAACCCATGAACCAACAACTTATCAGGTTCAACCCATGAACCAATTACTTATCAGGTTCAACCCATGAACCAACAACTTATCAGGTTCAACCCATGAACCAACTACTTATCAGGTTCAACCCATGAACCAACAACTTATCAGGTTCAACCCATGAACCAACTATTTATCAGGTACAACCCATGAACCAACTACTTATCAGGTTCAACCCATGAACCAATTACTTATCAGGTACAACCCATGAACCAACTACTTATCAGGTACAACCCATGAACCAACTACTTATCAGGTTCAACCCATGAACCAACTACTTATCAGGTACAACCCATGAACCAACTACTTATCAGGTACAACCCATGAACCAACTACTTCTCTGATTCAGCCCATGCACCAACAACTTCTCTGGTTCAATGTTCATGGAGTTGATCAAGGTGTTACCAATGCACAGGAGAGTATAAACAATTTTGGGCTGCCTTGTCTTATACCCCAATATGGTCACTGAGGAATACAACACAACAACATAAGACGTCCTATGTTGCTCCAAGCAACAGCCTGGTGGACCAAACGCTCACAAGTCGAGCCTGGCCTCGGGCCGGGCTTGAGGAGTAGAAAACTCCCAGAACCCCATCAACCAGGTATCTTGGCACGACCAATGTAAGTGCACAGTAGAAATTTCATCATTACAATTATGTACACGTAACGTGTTTGCATGTTTAGAAACATTACAAGTCTCGTCTCATACAGTGAGTAAATGCCTTCCCTCAGCCTTTTTCTCCAATTATCCAGATTTCCAGTTATCCAGACATCTGAGGGTAGCAATTAGTCTGGATAATTAGGGTTGCACTGTAACAATCTTAACACATGTAATTACTACTGTAATATATTTTTTTGCCAATTTTTGTATAAATTTAGGCCTGAAGATTTTCAACTTCCCGTTGTATATTTTCCCGAGCAGTTTTTTCTCGTTCATTTTGAAATTCTCTTGTTGCATATATATTGGGCATCAGAACCAGATTCTTCAGCATCTACGGACAGTAAAAAATATTAATGAACTTAAAGAAACTTATAAAATATTATTTATAAGTATAATAGTATATGTATATATATATGTATATGTATATGTACATATATATATATATATATATATTTATGTATATATATATATATATATATATATATATATATATATATATATATATATATATATATATATATATATATATATATATATATATATATATGTGAGAAAGCTGCATGAACGCGCAAGCCATATATCACTAAGAACTCTTTGACCCGGCCAGGATTCGAACCCATGCCGTCCAGGATCACCCCTAAACGTACACAGTACCGTGACCACCGCACCAATGATCGTCTACAAAGACGATCATTGGTGCGGTGGTCACGGTACTGTGTACGTTTAGGGGTGATCCTGGACGGCATGGGTTCGAATCCTGGCCGGGTCAAAGAGTTCTTAGTGATATATATATATATATATATATATATATATATATATATATATATATATATATATATATATATATATATATATATATATATATATATATATATATATATATATATATATCAGCCTCAGCATCACCATTATCCTGCTTATATATATATATATATATATATATATATATATATATATATATATATATATATATATATATATATGTTATGTGTGTGTGTGTGTGTGTGTGTGTGTAATTACCTAAGTGTAATTACCTAAGTGTAGTTACAGGATGAGAGCTACGCTCGTGGTGTCCCGTCTTCCCAGCACTCTTTGTCATATAACGAAAAATAAAATTACATGAGAAATTTTTGGAGCAGGACGGTGAGATCGAACCAGAGTCCTGGGTCATCCCAGACGCGTACAGTACTAATTAACCGTGATATTATTAAAGAAATACTGCTCACTTGTTTCCACTTCCACCGGGGATCGAACCCGGACCCTTAGGACTACGAATCCCGAGCGCTCTCCACTTAGCCATCAGGTTCTACAGGTGTGTGTGTGTGTGTGTGTGTAATTACCTAAGTGTAATTACCTAAGTGTAGTTACAGGATGAGAGCTACGCTCGTGGTGTCCCGTCTTCCCAGCACTCTTTGTCATATAACGCTTTGAAACTACTGACGGTCTTGGCCTCCACCACCTTCTCACTTAACTTGTTCCAACCGTCTACCACTCTATTTGCGAAGGTGAATTTTCTTATATTTCTTCGGCATCTGTGTTTAGCTAGTTTAAATCTATGGCCTCTTGTTCTTGAAGTTCCAGGTCTCAGGAAGTCTTCCCTGTCGATTTTATCAATTCCTGTTACTATTTTGTACGTAGTGATCATATCACCTCTTTTTCTTCTGTCTTCTAGTTTTGGCATATTTAATGCTTCTAACCTCTCCTCGTAGCTCTTGCCCTTCAGTTCTGGGAGCCACTTAGTAGCATGTCTTTGCACCTTTTCCAGTTTGTTGATGTGCTTCTTAAGATATGGGCACCATACAACAGCTGCATATTCTAGCTTTGGCCTAACAAAAGTCATGAACAATTTCTTTAGTATATCGCCATCCATGTATTTAAATGCAATTCTGAAGTTAGAAAGCATTGCATAGGCTCCTTGCACAATATTCTTAATGTGGTCCTCAGGTGATAGTTTTCTATCTAGAACCACTCCTAGATCTCTTTCTTTATCAGAATTCTTTAAAGATTTCTCACATAATATATAGGTTGTGTGGGGTCTATGTTCTCCTATTCCACATTCCATAACATGACATTTATTAACATTAAATTCCATTTGCCAAGTGGTGCTCCATATACTTATTTTGTCCAGGTCTTCTTGAAGGGCATGACAATCATCTAAATTTCTTATCCTTCCTATTATCTTAGCATCATCAGCAAACATGTTCATATAATTCTGTATACCAACTGGTAGATCATTTATGTACACAATAAACATCACTGGTGCAAGAACTGAACCCTGTGGTACTCCACTTGTGACATTTCTCCATTCCGATACATTGCCTCTGATTACTGCCCTCATTTTTCTATCAGTCAGAAAATTTTTCATCCATGATAGAAGCTTACCTGTCACCCCTCCAATATTTTCCAGTTTCCAGAACAACCTCTTATGTGGAACTCTGTCGAAAGCCCTTTTTAGGTCCAGATAGATGCAGTCAACCCAGCCATCTCTTTCCTGTAATATCTCTGTGGCCCGATCATAGAAACTGAGTAAATTCGATACACAGGATCTTCCTGATCGAAAACCATACTGTCTGTCTGATATTATATAATTTCTCTCCAGGTGTTCTACCCATTTAGTTTTGATTAGCTTTTCCAATACTTTCACTATTACACTTGTCAATGATACAGGTCTATAATTGAGGGGGTCTTCCCTGCTGCCACTTTTGTAGATTGGAACTATGTTAGCCTGTTTCCACACGTCTGCTACGATTCCTGTACACAGAGATGCCTGAAAGATCAGGTGAAGTGGAATGCTGAGCTCAGATGCACATTCTCTCAGAACCCATGGTGAAACGCCATCTGGGCCAGCTGCTTTGTTCCTCCCGAGCTCCTTTAGCATATTTTCCACTTCATCTCTAGACACCTCTATCCGCTCTATGTTGTTCTCTGGAATTCTTATTGTGTCTGGTTCTCTGAAGATTTCATTTTGTACAAACACACTTTGGAACTTTTCATTTAATGTTTCACACATTTCCCTTTCATTTTCCGTGAATCTGTTTCCCATTTTCAACCTCTGGATATTATCCTTTACCTGCAATTTGTTGTTTATGAATTTGTAGAATAGGCCCGGTTCTGTTTTACATTTATCTGCTATCCCTTTTTCAAAATTTCTTTCTGCCTCTCTCCTTACTGCTGTATAATTGTTTCTCGCATCTTTGTATCGCTGGTATGTTTGGGGGTTTGGCCTCTTCCTATACTGATTCCATTTTTGTGTCTTTTGGTCTCTTGCCCTCTCACAATTTCTGTCGAACCAATCCTGTTTTCTGGTCCTGCATCTCTGTTTTGGTATGAATGTTTGTGTGCCTTCCTCGTATAGTTTTAAAAATTTGGCATACATTTCATTTACTTCCCTGCCTAGCAACAATTCTGTCCAATTACACTCATTAAAAAAATTTCGAAGTTCCCCATAGTTGCCTCTCTTTAAATCGAGTTTATCAACTGTTTCAATGTCCCCATTTTCTTCTAGATGATATCTTAAAGCATATTTAATGTCTAACAGGACGTGATCACTCTTTCCCAAGGGAGGAAGGTACTGGATGTCAAAAATCTCTTCTTCTTTCCTGGTGAATACTAGATCCAGTACTGACGGTATATCTCCTTCCCTCATTCTTGTGGCTTGCTTTATGTGTTGATACAAGAATGTCTCCAGAATGAGGTTCACAAATCTGCATGTCCAAAAGTCCTCCGTTCTTGCTTCATAGGCCTCCCAGTCTATTGCTCTAAAGTTGAAGTCCCCCAGTATCAACAGTCGTGATTTATCTTTATCTGCTTGTACAATAATATCTCTCATGACCATTATGAGGCCCTCTCGTTTGTCATCCAGTTCTTCCTTTGTCCACGTGTTGCTTGCTGGTGGGCTGTAGGTATTTACAATTATCAGGTTATCATCCTGATTCCAGACCTGCAATGCCATTATGTCAATATCTCGAGGGTTTTCAAATATTAACTCTTTTACCTTCAGGTGTTTTTTCACCAGTACAGCCACTCCTCCTCCCTTCCTAGTTTTCCTGTCACGTCTCCAAACTGAGTAGCCTCTTGGGAATATGACTTCATTTATTATATTTCCTTCAAGTTTCGTTTCTGATAATGCAACAATATCTGGGACCCTAAGCTGGATTATATCTTGCAACTCCAAAGTTTTTGACCTCACTCCATCTATGTTGGTATATACAATTTTCAGGAACATGTTCCCTTTTCCTTTGCTCTTTACTCCCCCTTCCACTACTGATCTTGTTGCTTTGTTTTTATGTACCATTTCACAAGCTTTCCAGTCCCTGTCACTTTGTAAAAAAAAGAATTTCTGTCTTCTTCATTTCTATCCCCATTTAGACGTTTTGCCTCAATTAAGTTCATTTTCAGCTTTTCTCTGTCTTCCTTGGAGAGGTCTTGTCTTATTGACCAAGATTTGCCAACCTCATTACTCTGCAGTTTCCTGGCATTTCTTAGCACTTCCATCATGTTTTTCACTCCATTAAAGGTCACCCTTAAGGGGCGGTTCTTTTCTTTCTCATATTTTCCTGTTCTTCTAAAATCACTGACATTTTCCTTTGAGCCTTCTCCTAAACCTACTATTTTCTCTATGATTTTCATCTCTTCTGCCGCTCGGTCCACCCTAGATGAAATTTCCTTCTCTAAACATCCAAAAATGATTATGGACTTAGTTCTATCTGCAGTGTTTTGTACCAGTTTACTGTTGGTAACCAGTTCTTTCCTAATTGCTTGCCTAATTTCTGCTTCTTGTTGGTCATTTCTGGTTTTGACTTCCGAACACACTTCTTTGATAGTCTCTTTCTCTTTTACAACTTGAGCATATGTCGCTTTTATTTCTTCTTTATACTTTTCTAGTTCTTTATTCACCTCCTCTATGTGAGTTGTCAGTGAAGTTTCCAGTTGGAGATCCTTACCTAACTCTATGTTAGCCCTTAGGCTTGCTTGGAGTTGTTCACCATATGAGTCTATCTTCTTGTTTATTTCTTCAAAGTCACCACACTTCACTTTCCATGCCTCATTTTCTTTCACTAGTTCCTTGATTTGCTCCTCCTGATTTGTTACCTTGTCTGTTAATGCAGTAATAACCTTACCTTGTTGAAGCATACTCCCTTTTAGAGTGCAAAGCTCACTCCAAAGAGCTCCATTGTCCTCTTCTAATTTAAGCACTTTTTCTTCATACTTCTTTTGCATGTCCTCAATTATCTCTAACCTGCCAAGAACACCTCCTTTCCTTATATCTTGTGTTGAGAATCCTTTGAAACCATCATCTGATGGTGTGTCTACCTTCTCAGTGGGGGTGGTGGCGGCGGCCATCTTTGATTTTGTTCTAGACCAAAACAAACTTTTCCACTCGACTATTTTCACTCAGTTTTACTTGTTTATTGTATTTTATTTGCTTTTACTCTTCCCTGAACCTTTATGTAACCTGGGACACCACTGTAGCCCTCAACCTGTTCCCAATACTTAGGTAATTCGATATTTCCAGGAGCTTGCTGCAGTGTGACTTCTGCCTCCTCCAGTGTGTGTGTGTGTGTGTGTGTGTGTGTGTGTGTGTGTGTATATATCACGAAAATAAACTCGTGATTAAAAATGTGACAATGTCAGACCACGTAGGAAAAATGAAACAGGAATTTCCTCAAGTACTTTCGTATATTAATACATCTTCAGAAGAGTCTGACTCCTTCTGAAGATGTATTAGTACTGTATACGAAAGTACTTAAGGAAATTCCTGTTTCATTTTTCCTCCGTGGTCTGACATTGTCACACACACACACACACACACACACATACATACATACATACATACATACATACATACATACATACATACATACATACATACATATATATATATACAGTATATATAAATATAACAATAAATAAGAGAACAATTGACATGACAAAAATCTTGTTAAAATTCTTTAATTTTTAATTATAATTCATGAAAATGTTAATACTTCTTGTATTTATCATCAAATCTAAAAATACAAAAGCTAATTTCAAATTAACCAGCACAACAAGAACTCGTACTGGACAGGATTACATACTAAAAGAATTAAGTGATACAGAGTGACACTAGTTACAGAAAGAACAACACACACGATTTGTCAGAGTGGTTGACAAATGGAATGCATTAGGAAGTGATGTGGTGGAGGCTGACTCCATACACAGTTTCAAGTGTAGATATGATAGAGCCCAGTAGGCTCAGGAACCTGTACACCTGTTGATTGACGGTTGAGAGACGGGACCAAAGAGCCAGAGCTCAACCCCCGCAAACACAACTAGGTGAGTACACGGTTCAATTTACGTAAAGTGATGAAACAAAGTAAAGTTTAATAATCTTCAACATTGATCATTTTAACCTAAGTTGAGCTGTGTGTTTTTTTTTTTTGTAACTAGAGTTACTCTATATCTTTTATCTTTTAGTATGTAATCCTGTCCAGTGTGAGTTTTGTTTTTTTCCTTAAGGACACAAATCAATGTAGAGTGAGCTACAGATTCTCATAATTAGGAAAGTGCCCACTGCATTACCTAATAAATATTACCTAAACAATAAACACAATTATAACTTTATCTATTGCAGAACATATTGGGAGATAACTGTAAATTATGTAATAAATTCCCTAATGTCATCCTGAAAGACAATAAACAGTACAGCTTACTAACTTTAACTCTTAGCTGATTATATGAAGTTGTTGGAAGATGAATGTATTCAGCTTGGATTTTAGTAGTGTACTGATCATATTCTGGTGCTGGGGTCCCTAACACTGCCGTAGTAAAGTCCAAGAAGTAGTGGACATCATCTGAGCCAGATCCTCCCTCCATCATGTGGGCATCTGTCAAGTTGCTCACGGAAGCTTCCAAGAGTGACCGTACTGCTATGGCCAAAGAAGAGTCCTGCAAAGTACACAGATTTAGTGCTATATAAATAATACACACCACAAAAGCTCAAAATACAATATTTCCAATTTTTTCAGTCTCAAATGCCCAAACATTTATCCATTCCTTCACAAGACTTACCTTAATATTCTAGTCTCAGGACACTCAAAACCTCAGGTACACATTTATTTAAACATATTAATTCTATAGTTCACTTATACTGGAATGTACTTTTTAACAATTTATCATCAATGCCACAACAATATGCAATTGATAATTGTCTCCTATATTGTTTAAACCTTGGGCTGTGGTCTCTGTTTATCAAATATCCTCTACTTCTTTGTAGTGAGGGGGGGGGGGGGAGGGGGGGAGGTCAGGTTTTAGCGTCTGGTCCCTGATAGGCTTACAATGACTCACAAGGTCCTGGTGTGGACTGAACTGGGTGGCGCTATCCAGGTACTAGCTAGCATCAAGGCGCAAAAATAGGAACCCTCCCAGAAACTTTTAAGAAAGTTCTGTACCTTAGAAAACGAAAGTGGTTTTGATTTAGTTGTATGAAATTTTGGGAAGATGGGGTCTAAGGAGTGTGGGTAAGACATGTGTTGTGCATTATCTTGTAATACTTCCTGCAATAATTCTCATTTTATAAATTCTTAATTCTCCCAAACATTTATTGTATGATAATACTGTACTTAAAAAATATTTATAATGGAAAAATAACGACTAGCATGATTAAACATGATTTGTTCATGATTAAACAATTTGTAAAAGCATTAATAAAGCATCTCTGCCCGAAACGCTGCGCGTGCTAGTGGCTTTACAAGACTGTAATTACCATATTTGTATCCTCACATTCCTTATGTACATTCTTGTATATGCATAAATAAATAAATAAATAAATAAATAATATATCTGAACTTCTTTCAACATAACACTATTTGTTTCACATTTGTTTGTTAAAGCAGCCTCAGCATCACCGTTATCCTGCTTACAATTTTCACTGTGAATGTACCGTAGGCACAAGCCTGTAAAACACAGGACTGCCATACTGGGAAAGAACATTAAAGGCACCTCCATCCATTCACTATATCTAACACACTACAAACTGCTGCATTATGCAGAACTCTAGAAAAACACCCACAGCAACAAACACCTGACCATTTTATACTACTTCCTGTGAGTTCCCATGTAAAACTTATCGATCATTAACCATTGACAAACTGACTCCATCACACCTTATAACCAATTAATTTGTGTGCGCTAGTGTTGCACACACACACCCCACTTCCTCTCACACATCAGAAATTAGAAAGTTTTCTTTTGTAAACACAGTGGTAGATAGTTGGAACAAGCTATGTGAGAAGGTGGTGGAGGCCAAAATCGGCAGTACAGTAGTTGCAAAGCGTTATATGACAAAGTGTACTGGGAAGACAGGGACACCACGAGCGTAGCTCTCATCCTGTAACTACATTTAGGTAATTACATAACACCCCCTTGCCCCCCCCCCAACCTCCAAACACATGCTCACCATGTCTGTCCATCTTCTTGGCATTCCTTTCCTCTTCCTACCATACAATTAATCCAAATTCATATTCTTCAGTACACTTCCATTACCTATGGGTAATGGATTTACCTATTATTCTCTCCATATAATCTAAGTGCTTAAGTCAAGCTTCAGATTTTTATAGTCCAGTCAACATGGATAACATTTTTAGAAAATGATTGATATGCAGGTCTTTCACATAATACTTCATATAATAAAATATAGAGTCACACAGAAATCACATTAACATGATATATATCAACGAGAAAATCCACTAGGGCTATGAGGTGGGTGCGAACCTAAATGTGGCAACCCCAAAGTCGCAGGTTAGCACCCACCTCATTGCCTCAGTGGCTTTTCTAAAAAATATAGAGTACAGTAACTGCACTGGGTTATTAAAAGAATGGACTTCTGTATTCACCTATCTATTGGAAATCGAAACCACATAAAACACTTATAACATATCGCCAATAATTCTTAGTTTCAAAGTCATTGTTCAAAAGTGCAAAAATAAGCAAAAGCATATTACCTGTTGGCCTTCTCCTGCTTCCAAGATGAATTCATCAAACCTCTCGATATTCTTAACGTCAGAGTCACCACAGCGAGGGTTGTACTCCAGTCTGGCAACAGAACAACCATTACAAGGGGAAATTACAGTTATTATTGATACATAGCATTTTTACTTTGTGGCATTAGTAGTATGACAGTGTATTCTACTGGCACTGTATAGCACTATTGAGTATGTGTATAGCAGTACTGGGTACTGTATAGCAGAACTGGGTACTGTATAGCAGAGCTGGATACTGTATACCAGTACTGTACTGGGTATTGTACGGCAGAACTGGGTACTGTATAGCAGAGCTGGATACTGTATACTAGTACTGTACTGGGTATTGTATAGCAGAACTGGGTACTGTATAGCAGAACTGGATACTGTATAGCAGTACTGGGTACTGTATAGCAGTACTGGGTACTGTATAGCAGAACTGGATACTATATAGCAGTACTGGGTACCGTACAGCAGTGCTGGATATTATGCTATACAAGTCCTCAGGTACAAAAACTGTTAGAACAAATTACTGCACATAATTTCTGTAAAAAATCAAGCTCTAAGTACTCTTAATTACTGTACTCCAGCACATACGCTTCATTCATTTGTTTATTGCAATCTCAAATGCCTAATGTATTCTTTCAAACAAACTTTTCCTGTAGAATGAAATAGAATTTTATAATAGTTTGCTTTCCATACATTATAATTGTTATGTCCTAAAATTAACTGGTCTTCATGTTTACAACTGCAAAAAGTTACCACAATTAAATTATTAAAATTTGGTATATTAGCTGCTTTACAATATACAAGGTACTCATATACTTTAATTACTGCACAGATTATAGAAGCACAAGTTACCGAATAGCTAAGATTGATCAATCATCCAAAATTTGTGTGTTATGCACGCAACAGTGTTTCAGAAGAATGTAATCAGTTTTATTCTGAATTAATAGTGCAAATTATAGGAATCATAACGTAATAGTAACTAAGTAATTTCAGAAAATAAACTTCAAGCTTGTGAAAAGCTCCTTTCTAAATCACTGTATGTTTTTTGCCTCTTACAGAAGCATGTACAGTACATGTATTTTTCGTGTCTAGCAAAGTATCGCAACTTCACTCAGGTAAGTGGTCTTGCTTCCTGCAGGTCGGCGTTCAATCCCCGACCGTCCAAGTGGTTGGGCACCATTCCTTTCCCCTCATCCCATCCCAAATCCTTATCCTGACCCCTTGCCAGTGCTATATAGTCTTAATGGCTTGGCACTTTCCCTTGATAATCCCTCCTTCCCTCACTCAGATAGGATCATATGAGGTACAGTAAGTACCTGTATGGAGGAGAGAGTAGGTAGAAAATAGGTAGCAGCCTCAGCTGAATGACATAGCTCAGAATGCTCAATAACTCAGATAAAAAAAATCAAACCTTTCAGTATTCACTGTCTTATCAATACTGTATTTAACATTCTATCATTATGCTTACCTTCCAATATTAACTAACTTCAGTCTCCATCATCCTCAAACATTTCCATGCTCTCCATTATCCTTCTATTCAAGTTTTTTCTCACAATTTAACTTGCAAGTCTGTAAAGGTTGTATTAAAAGAGCAAAAACCATGTAATAAAAAGCATTTAAATATTTAAGGAATGAAAAGTACAGTAAGCTTTTTAAAATAAACTACAGTAAAGGAACGGAAGATACAATATAAGAGTAAGATAAACTGCTTCAGGTGTTCAAAATAAATGAAAAATATTTTATTTACACAAGTATTTTGACAAATTAAAACAAATTGTTTCTAGTATGTGTCAGGGTACAGATGGAGTATTTTGTGTCATCAACCAATTTAATACATGCATAGATGAATAACTTAATGAACAATGAGGAAATAATTGGCAGAAAAGCAGTCATAAAGTACAGTATTGTGAGAGTAAAGGCAAGAATTCAAGGACAGTCTGCAGAAGGAATTACAAACTATGGTAAAAGAATCATAAGACATGCTACAACTACTTAAAACTCTGCTGTATAAACAAAATAGGACTATACATTAGGCACTGTACTGTATAATAATAAGACAGCTGTACCTACGTACTTGTGGAAAAATATGGCCAGTGCCACAGCTTGAGGATTAGTGAGCCTTTCTTCATGCTGGTGATAAAGAGCAAATAACTGGGCTAGATAAGCATGACTGTGATACACTCTGCCTTCCTCAGTGTACTGACGGCTAACGGTGCTCCACCAGCGCTCGCTCACGGCACCGGCGGCAAAGCTGGTGGCACCGTCCCATTCACTTCTTAGTTCTTCCATTGTAACTTGATCCCTGTAACAAAACAGTGAAGAACTGTAGTTATGTCTATTGGATAATGAAATTAAATAGAATTTACATTACAACAAAAGTGCGTATCCTCTCGGGACTGGATGAAGCATGTTAAGTTTAACCTTGGTAATAATTAAAACAAGCAATGAACAGATACCATAATTATTAGTAATGTTAATTAGGTCATACATTTGCAGGTAATAATTATACAATGTGCAAAATCAATACAGCTTACAGTATACAGTTTATCAAAAGATATTTTTTGTATGTTTCCAGATTGTACAGCCTACCATACAAGGGTAGGCCCAAAGTTCTTTTGCATGGTCTCCAAGCCCATCTACTTCTTTCATTTTGTAAGCAATGTTTCAATATGACAAACAGTGAATACAAAATTTACAGTAGTGGCCATGTATGTGTGGGCATTACAGTAATGTATGTAATGGTCATTACAGTTCCCATGGTGCAGTGGTAAGACACTCGCTCGGTGTTTCGCGAGCGCTTTGTCCTGGGTTCGTATACTGGTCGGGGAGGAGTGACCAGGTGCCAATCCATAACTGTAACCTCTGTTCTCCCAGCAATGAATGGGTACCTGGTTGTTAAACGATTTAGCGGGTCGTATTCCGGGAAAAAATTTGGATTAAGGTCATGCCTGAATTGCTATGCATGCTAGTGGCTTTACAAGAATGTAAGAACTCTTGTATATATATATACAGTATATAAAGAAAGGAGATAAGTTATGAATAGAGAGCGAGATTATGCTTTTGCAGTGCTAGAATAATACATTCAATAGATGATGATCTGACATGGCACTGCCCCCTTGACACCCACAATTGAAAACATGAAATAATTCACTCTGAAATATTGTGAAGGTATCACAACAGTGGCTAACATACACTGAGGACCTTGAAGCAACCATTAATGTTTGTTTTCATGATACTGTTTTCAGCCTTCATCACAGAATCTAACACTGAAAACAAACTGACAGGCCATCAAATGATAAATCATAGAAAAAATATTCAATGACAAATACTTTCCTGTATTTATGAGCATCACTCTTCCAATATATCCTTGTTAATCAACTGTGGCAGCCACTTTTGTGGGACAGAAGAGCAATAAAGTTACCAATTTGATATTACTGACTTGGGAATGGTTGTACCAATCTTTGACGAGAAGCTCAGGTTATGACAAGGTACCCCTACCTAAGCAAGCATCAGTCTATATACAGTAGTCATCTATTCGTTTACTGGTCTTTATTCGTTTTAGCCGTTACGGCTTTGGCAGATAGGCAGTTCTAGGTATTTATTTTTTATTTTTTATTTATATATACAGGAGTTCGTACATTCTTGTACACATACAGCCACTAGCATGCACAGCATTTCGGGCAAGTTCTTAATCCTAATATTCCCCGGAATACAACCCACCAAATTGTTTAACAACCAGATACCCATTTTACTGTTGGGTAAACACAGGCTACAGTTAAGTTTTGATGCCCAGTAAATCCTCCCCATCCAGGATACGAACCCAGGACAAAGTGCTCGCGAAACTCCAGGCGAGTGTCTTACCACTTCACCATGGAGACTGTCAAGCAGGCTCCATGGTTTGTAACCCTATGGGTGACAAAGTTTCTGTTTTCAGTCCTACATTATGGCTTGTTGAGCTTGACTGCATTGCTCGTTGTTAGTTACACCTGACCTTTTGGGGAAATTGTCTGGATTAATATCCTCCAAATCGATCAATACTGTGTAACATTGTAATTATGTTTAAATCCCTGCAACAAGCTGACAAACTCCTGAGTACCTAGTTATGGCTAGGTGAATAGGGCCATTAGGATATAGGAAATGCACCCAACCATTTCTGCCCGCCAGGGATTTGAACCAGGAATTCTTGATTGTGGGTCGAGAACGAACCCTACAATTATGAATGAAATGATTGAGCCCTAGGCAATTTACCAGCCAATGAGACAATAACTTCCTAATATCTTCACTATATCCTTAGTGGAGTCTAGTCATTTCATACATATTTGGATCAGGTCATTCATTTATTTATTTATTTATTTATTTATTTATTTATTTATTTATATATATACAAGAAGGTACATTGGGATTGTGAGGATACATAGCATAGTAATTACATTCTTGTAAAGCCACTAGTAGGCGCAGCGTTTCGGGCAGGTCCTTAATCTAAGAAAATTTTAAGTAGGTAAATACTTGCAAAATTTAAAAAATGATAACAGTTACATAGCAAGAAAAAAAATATAAAAGATAAGAGAAAATTGTAGGTATATTAAAGCACATAGGTAGCTCAGATTGATTGCAATGACAGCTTGAATGGTAGTTTAACAAAAATTAGTAGGCACAATACAGCATATGGCTAGCACTGTCATTTTGTCCATATTCTCTTAAAAACTGTATACAGTACTTTACTGTGTACAGGTATTTTATTATTTGCCTATATCTATATATAGATGGTGGCCCCATCTATATATAGATGGGCCACCATTTATCTGGTGGCCATGATGGGGGACAGGAAGCCGGTGGCTTTTCAGAGGTCCCACCATACATTTTCCCGATGATTTTCTCCATCTGGATTTTGAACTGTAGCAAGTGTCAGCATTTACGGTTTCGATGGGTAGGCAGTTCCATGGGTTTATATCCCTGTAACTTTAGAAGCCTCTCCTGTTTTTATACTACACTTTACGTAAACCTTGTAACCTACCTTACGTAAACCTTGCAACCTACTTTACCTAAACCTTGCAACCAACCGTACGTAAACCTTGCAATCGACTTTACGTAAACCTTGCCACCTACTGTACGTAAAGCTTGTTACTGTACCTACTTTACGAAAACTTTGCAACCTACTTTACGTAAACCTTGCAACCTACTTTACCTAAACCTTGCAACCAACTGTGCGTAAACCTTGCAATCCACTTGACATAAACCTTGCCACCTACTGTACGTAAAGCCTGTTACTGTACCTACTTTACGTAAACCTTGCAACCAACTTAACATAAAGCTTGTAACCTGCACCAATGCTTGGCTAAACATACTGACCCCCCCCCCAGTATACACACACACAGCAGTATACCGTATACTGTATACACTATATAAGCACTTGTGAGAGCAGTCGCCCCAAAAACACACAAGAGATCAATGATTATTTAATTGAATTAAAATATCTATAGCTTATTTGCCATTGTGTCATTAGACGTAATGTTGCAGCAGTGGGTAGTGAGAGGTAGAGAAGAGGTGAGAGAGGTAGAGAAGAGGGGTGAGAGGTAGAGAAGGGGGGTGAGAGGTAGAGAAGAGGGGTGAGAGGTAGAGAAGAGGGGTGAGAGGTAGAGAAGAGGGGTGAGAGGTAGAGAAGAGGTGAGAGAGGTAGAGAAGAGGGGTGAGAGGTAGAGACGAGGTGTGAGAGGTAGAGACGAGGTGTGAGAGGTACAGACGAGCTGTGAGAGGTAGAGACGAGCTGTGAGAGGTAGAGACGAGCTGTGAGAGGTACAGACGAGCTGTGAGAGGTAGAGACGAGCTGTGAGAGGTAGAGACGAGCTGTGAGAGGTAGAGACGAGGTGTGAGAGGTAGAGACAAGGTGTGAGAGGTAGAGACAAGGTGTGAGAGGTAGAGACGAGCTGTGAGAGGTAGAGACGAGCTGTGAGAGGTAGAGACGAGCTGTGAGAGGTAGAGACGAGCTGTGAGAGGTAGAGAAGAGGTAGAGAAGAGGTGTGAGAGGTGTGGAGACACTATAAGGAGACCTGGAGCAGCAGCGGACGACACTAGAGCGGTCCCTCCCACCGGCGACCAGCAGCACCCCGTCTGTGACTCACCTCTGTAGCAGACCGTCCTCTGTCTCCTCCCTCCCCTCTCCCTCTTGTGTCCCTCCCCTCTCCCTCTTGTGTCCCTCCCCTCTCCCTCTTGTGTCCCTCCCCTCTCCCTCTTGTGTCCCTCTCCCTCTTGTGTCCCTCCCCTCTCCCTCTTGTGTCCCTCCCCTCTCCCTCTTGTGTCCCCTCTCCTTCCTGTGTCCCCTCTCCCTCTAGTGTCCCCTCTCCCTCCTGTGTCCCCCCTTACCCTTTAGTGTCCCCTCATTTCCCCTCCCCACCACCCGCATCTAACAATAGAGTACATAATAAATGAAGTAAGTTCTGGTGACATTTTCACTGTTCCTGAATTTACCTGAGGAGCCACTAAACACTCTATAGTGGCCATCGACGAGGACAGGAAGCCGGCGGCTTGTCAGAGGTCCACCCCCCCCCCTCATTTGGGTGGACCTTTGAACCTTCTTGAAAAAATAATCATCATTCCTCATGATCTTCAAAAGGTCAGATGTAACACAAATAAGGAGCTCAACAAGCCACAATAATGAAGGACTGAGAACAGGAAAAAATGTTTTTTTTCACCCACAGGGTTATAAACCCATGGAACCGCCTACCCGCCGAAGCCCTAAATTGATTTATTTATTTATATTTATACAAGAAAGTACAATGGGTTAATGAGAGTACATAGCATTGATGTTTTTACATTCTTGTAAAACCACTAACATGCATAGGGGCTTTTTAAATGAGGTTTTTGTAAGACAATAAAAATTACCAAAATGTTACATTCTCTCTATTAACTCGTTTATAGGTATATAATATTACTGGGCAATCTAGCAGAGCTTGTGGTAAGTACAGAGCCCCAAGAGCATTGTGGCAATGACAATAGAGCCCCAAGAACATTGTGGCAATGACAATAGAGCCCCAGAGCATTGTGGCAATCACAAAAGAGCCCCGAGAGCATTGTGGCAATGACAAAAGAGCCCCGAGAGCATTGTGGCAATGACAAAAGAGCCCGGAGAGCATTGTGGCAATGACAAAAGAGCCCCGAGAGCATTGTGGTAATGACAATAGAGCCCCGAGAGCATTGTGGCAATGACAGTAGAGCCTCAAGAGCATTGTGGCAATGACAATAGAGCCCCAAGAGCATTGTGACAATGACAATAGAGCCCCAAGAGCATTGTGACAATGAAAATAGAGCCCCAAGAGCATTGTGGCAATGGCAAAGAGTCCCAAGAGCATTGTGGCAAAGATAATAAAAACCTCTTTTTAAATAGAGGTTTTTACATGACAAAAACTACTGTAATTTCAAAATTCATCTGGAGAAAATTATCAGGTCAAATGGAGGGACCTTTGACAAGCCTCCAGCTTCCTGTCCTCGTGGAGGACACTAGATGTGCTCCACTGGTAAATTTAGGTAAAGTTTCAATGAAGGGAAGGGAATTATCAGGGGGGAAAGCGCCAAGCCATTATGACTATATAGCACTGGGAAAGGGTCAGGATAAGGATTTGGGATGGGACGGAGGGAAGGAATGGTGCCCAACCACTTGGACGGTCGGGGATTGAACGCCGACCTGCATGAAGCGAGACCGTCGCTCCATGACCGTTCAGCCCTATTAACCAGTTACATTTCCCAGTTGATGTTACTGGCAGCGGCAACAAAGTTATTTGAGTGTGAAAAGCGAATTTTCTTTGTCCCAGAAGGTTTAAAGATTGTACCAGTGGTACCATGAATGATTATTCCAGGGGTTAATGGAGACTTTATAGGACGAACTCAAGCGTTCTTATACAGTATATTATAAGAACGATAAGTTAATTGTTTAAATAATAGTTTGTAAAACAAATGATGTGACAGTTGAAGGAGCTGCCACACTACCACTACGCTGTGTTCTAGCTATCTCACTCACTCTATATTACTTCTTATTCTCATGCGAAAAATATTGAAGTGTCACATTAATAAAGTTCTTAGATACCATTTACAATTATTTATTAGCTATATAATAAATATTGTTGTATAGCTGCAAATAGAATTTAAATTTCAGCAAGTTAAAGTCAATCAAAGCCATGCGAACGACACTCTGGCTAATGAGAATGGGAAATATTTTACCTGAACTTTTGCTGATATAACGAATTATGTGCTACTAAGACGATACAAAATAACAGGTTATTTAAGTTTAAGAATAACAGAGACGAGCCACAGGTCAGTAAGCTGCGAATATAAGAAATTAGCGGTGTTTTGGTTTCCCATTTTCATTCATTCATTCAACTTCAAATCGAGACGATAACATGGCGGTCGGACGTTATATCAAAATGTGACATTCTCTTTAGATTTTTGACTCGTTTATCACTATATAACTGTACTGAACACCCTTAATAGAGCTTGTGGTAAGTGCAGAGCTCCAAGAACATTGTGACAAGTGAAGGCTCTGGGGAGCGTCTTGACTGGCGTCAAATAAGTGTAAAATTGCATTTGGCGGGTAAACAGTGTCTTGAAAAATCGTAAAGTTGTTTGTCAACAGACGTACCCGGGGCCTCTGGGTCGGTGCCGGGGGCCGGGAGCTGGAGCAGGGGCTGGTGAGAGCCTCTGGGTGCCCTGCTGGAGGAGAGAGAGGACAGGGAGGTGGGGAAGGGAGAGAAGGTGCAGTAATATATGTTTGTAGATGAGTGCCAGACCTCCCAACTTGACGGGGGCTATGTGCCACTCACTGGCACTCTTTGGGGTCCACTGGGGCACCGCTGACAATAATTACCGCTGATCAGTGTGTATTGTGCTACCTTTGGCACCCCTGGCACTCTAGAGTATGCTGTAGAAGCTTGGCACCACTGGACATACTTTGACAGCTGGGCACCCCTAATATTAGGGTATACTGTAGTAAGAGGGTACTATTAGTACTCCAGGGTATACTGTGGTAGTTTGGCATTACTGGCACTACTGGGTACACTGGGCACCACTGGTATTCCTGTGTACACTGTGCACCACTGGCACTCCTGGGTACACTGGGGCACCACTGGCACTCCTGGGCACACTGGAGCACCACTGGCACTCCTGTGTACACTGGGGCACCACTGGCACTCCTGGGTACACTGGGGCACCACTGGCACTCCTGTGTACACTGGGGCACCACTGGCACTCCTGGGCACACTGGAGCACCACTGGCACTCCTGGGTACACTGGGGCACCACTGGCACTCCTGGGTACACTGGGGCACCACTGGCACTCCTGTGTACACTGGGGCACCACTGGCACTCCTGGGCACACTGGAGCACCACTGGCACTCCTGGGTACACTGGGGCACCACTGGCACTCCTGGGTACACTGGGGCACCACTGGCACTCCTGGGTACACTGTGCACCACTGGCACTCCTGTGTACACTGGGGCACCACTGGCACTCCTGGGCACACTGGAGCACCACTGGCACTCCTGGGTACACTGGGGCACCACTGGCACTCCTGGGTACACTGGGGCACCACTGGCACTCCTGGGTACACTGGAGCACCACTGGCACTCCTGTGTACACTGGAGCACCACTGGCACTCCTAGGTACACTGGGGCACCACTGGCACTCCTGTGTACACTGGGGCACCACTGGCACTCCTGTGTACACTGGGGCACCACTGGCACTCCTGGTACACTGGGGCACTCCTGGGTACACTGGGACACCACTGGCACTCCTGGGTACACTGGGGCACCACTGGCACACTTGGGTACACTGGGGCACCACTGGCACTCCTGTGTACACTGGGGCACCACTGGCACTCCTGTGTACACTGGGGCACCACTGGCACTACTGTGTACACTGGGGCACCACTGGCACTACTGTGTACACTGGGGCACCACTGGCACACTTGGGTACACTGGGGCACCACTGGCACTCCTGTGTACACTGGAGCACCACTGGCACTCCTGGGTACACTGGGGCACCACTGGCACTCCTGTGTACACTGGGGCACCACTGGCACTCCTGTGTACACTGGGGCACCACTGGCACTCCTGGGTACACTGGGGCACCACTGGCACTCCTGTGTACACTGGAGCACCACTGGCACTCCTGGGTACACTGGGACACCACTGGCACTCCTGTGTACACTGGGACACCACTGGCACTCCTGTGTACACTGGGGCACCACTGGCACTCCTGGGTACACTGGGACACCACTGGCACTACTGTGTACACTGGGCACCACTGGCACTTCTGTGTACACTGGAGCACCACTGGCACTCCTGGGTACACTGGGACACCACTGGCACTCCTGTGTACACTGGGACACCACTGGCACTCCTGGGTACACTGGGGCACCACTGGCACTCCTGGGTACACTGGGGCACCACTGGCACTCCTGGGTACACTGGGACACCACTGGCACTACTGTGTACACTGGGCACCACTGGCACTTCTGTGTACACTGGAGCACCACTGGCACTCCTGTGTACACTGGGACACCACTGGCACTCCTGGGTACACTGGGGCACCACTGGCACTCCTGGGTACACTGGGGCACCACTGGCACTCCTGTGTACACTGGGGCACCACTGGCACTACTGTGTACACTGGGCACCACGCACTCCTGTGTACACTGGGGCACCACTGGCACTCCTGTGTACACTGGGGCACCTCTGGCACTCCTGGGTACACTGGGGCACTCCTGGGTACACTGGAGCACCACTGGCACTCCTGGGTACACTGGAGCACCACTGGCACTCCTGGGTACACTGGGGCACCACTGGCACTCCTGGGTACACTGGAGCACCACTGGCACTCCTGGGTACACTGGGGCACCACTGGCACTCCTGGGTACACTGGGGCACCACTGGCACTCCAGTGTACACTGGGGCACCACTAACCCTCCAGTGCATATTGTGCCACCAGTGGCACTCTTCATTACACTGATGTACCATCAGCACTCCAGGGTATACTGTGGCACCTGGGCACCATTGGCACTCCTGGGTATACAGGAACAGTGGCAGTTGGGCATCAGTGGCACTCCAGTGTACACTGTAACAGCTGGCACCACTGGCACTCCTGGGTATACAGGTACAGTTGGGCATCACTGGCACTCCTTGGGATACTGTGGCCGCTGGGTTGCACCACTGGCACTCTAGTATACTGTGGCACCATTGGCACTAGGATTTACTGTGGCACTTGTGATACTTGAGAGTGGCACTTGGACTGCATGGTAGTGACTGCCTCACCTCTTGCAGGTTGGCGTTCAATCCAAGTGATTGGGCACCCTTTTCTTTCCTCTGTCCTATCCCTAATCCTTATCCCTTATCTCCCCTTCTATATATATATGGAAGGGATATGAGGTGCCCTTTCAGGAGTCATCTCCCATCATGCAGGGTGCAGTTGCACCTCCACAGATCTCCAGTATCATCTTTTGATACTGGTAATGGCTCATAAGGGCCACCACTTACGGGCTATTCATGCCCGTGCCACCTCTTGGGTGGCTTAATCTTTATCAATCGAGGTGCCCTTTATAGTTGTGATGGCTTAGCACGTTTTCTTGATAAATTAACTTGCCTTACCTTAAGGGTGTCCCTGATATTAGGGCTTATTGAGGGTGGGGCAGGTAGCCTGTTAGGGTTATTGTGTTCACCCCCCTCCCCCTAGGTCTGTGACTGACCTGCACAATGCATCTACAACAGTTGCCTAGCTCCCGGGTATGTATTTACTGCTAGGTAACATCAGGTGAAAGGAAACGTGCCGAAATGTCTGCATCCTCTGGAATCGAACTCGTGACCTTTCAGTTGTGATCCTATTAAAAGCGATTCTACCCAGATTCCCAGAGATTGTTTGTAATAATTAGAGCGCTTGCCGTGATGTGTGTTGTTTATCGAGGAAAAAAAGGTACCGTTTTACTTTTTATTCTAAAGGGATTATGCTGGATTCCGGGTAAGGATGTGGTGCACTATTGTGTGTGGATAGGCACCTCGGGCATGGCACTATTTCTGTACAGGCTCGGGGGTAAGTAGGAGGCCACCTGCATGGTTAATTATTCATTGTATTTTTCATTGTATAAGATGCACCTCTGCTAAAGACCCTCCTGTATTTTACAAGGATATTTTGTACTATCTTGAGGACTCTTGCTTACTATTTTTCTCCATGCTGACATTTTCTCTCGGATCTTCTGTTGATCAGCTGGGCTCTGAACCCCAGCTGATCAACAGGAGAACCTAGAGTTATTCACAGTTACTGTACTGTATCTGGGAACTTTACCCAAATATAGTATGATTATTTCAGTACAGATTGATTAGTTTTATGAAGTTTTGAGTACAGTACTGTATTTAGTAATGTATCATGTTAATAATCTAGAGGTTATATGTAGAATGAGTAAATATTGGACTCGATTGTGGACAAAAACATGTGCGTATAATAGAGATTGAATTTGTTTATGTGGCATTAATGCACTAAATTTCAAAGGAGAACTCTGCTGTAATTTATTATTATTATTATTATTATTATTATTTAAATGACAATAAGTTTTTTATAACTCGTAATCTACAAGTTTTTCTTCTTACAGGTAACAGCAAGATTTCATGAATTTTCACAAGCTGCCAAGATGCCGCAAATAGCCTCAACACAGGAGTTGGATGCTCGCTTCTCAGTTTTTCTCAATCCAATTCGAGACCTGACTAAAAACTGGGAAGTGGACATTGCCAAGGTGAGAATGTTTCCAACCGATACTAAAAAAATCTGCGTCTTCCTTATGCTTTAAAGTCGATTTCTATACAAGATATTTCAAGACATGCCTTATTATCCCATTTCAAGGATGGGCAGTCTCATTTTCGTTCCATTTCCACGGAGGGGTTTGATTTCTGTAAAGCCTCCAGATGTCTGTAAAGCTTCCGCTGGTAAGGATGAGGCAAGAAAATTATGAGGGGCTGGAAGAGTTGTCTGCGATACCATAATTATATACAGTATACATATACATGTATACCACATGTATACATGTGGTATACATGTATACCACGTATACAGGTCACTTCGTGATGGTCAGTGGGTATATTTACTCTAGTGTGTTTCTCATATTGATATTAACACAGGATTATAAAGACTGTAATTACCTAAGTGTAATTACCTAAGTGTAGTTACAGGATGAGAGCTACGCTCGTGGTGTCCCGTCTTCCCAGCACTCTTTGTCATATAACGTGTATATGTACAGTTGTGCAGTATGAGCAGGAAGCTGGAAGCTCTAACTTTGTGTAGTTATTGCCGTCTGATCTCTAGTACAGTACTGTAATTGTAATGTTCTTTACTGTAAACTGATCATTCACTACTGCTACTCTGTATTATTATGCTTGTAAGTTGTGATGGTGTTTGAAATGATTTTGATAACATTATTTTGTTGTATCCTTTTCAGTATTTGGAGGAGTATTTGGAGGAATTGGCTGAAGTGCAAATTACTTTTGATGGAGGGGAAACGCTGATGAATTTTGCTGAGGCAGCCATGTTGATTCAGGGTTCAGCTACGGTGTACAGCAAGAAGGTAGGCTGTTTTTAAGTACTGAGTTTTTATTGTATTGGGCATAGTTTTCTGGTAGTTTTTATTGTATTGGGCATAGTTTTCTGGTATCTTTTATTGTATTGGGCATAGTTTTCTGGTATCTTTTATTGTATTGGGCATAGTTTTCTGGTATCTTTTATATTGGGGCAATATAAAATTTGCAGTGGTAACAAAATTCATTGCCCGAATAAATTTGACATATATGATCTCATTCATTCACACAAACCTTACAAACATCTCAGTGTTAAAGGTCAATACTGTACATCTTCTCAGAACTAACCATATAGATCATTGTATAGTGATTGGCTCATTCAGTAAGTTTCCAGCTGTTTCCAAAAGTTAGAAAAACAAACATACACACACGCATGCCTACACCCTTCCCCTGTGCAGACATGCAGGACTGTAGTTCCCACATACTGTATCTTGGTACTATCTTGAGGTTATCTTGAGATGATTTCGGGGCTTTAGTGTCCCCGCGGCCCGGTCCTCGACCCGGCTTCCACCCCCAGGAAGCAGCCCGTGACAGCTGACTAACACCCAGGTACCTATTTACTGCTAGGTAACAAGGGCATAGGGTGAAAGAAACTCTGCCCATTGTTTCTCGCCGGGGCCTGGGATCGAACCCGGGACCACAGGATCACAAGTCCAGCGTGCTGTCCGCTCGGCCGACCAGCTCCCTTTCTTTTTTTTACTGCTTTCTTTTTCTGGCAAATCCTTAGTCACACATTAAAAATGTAACCATAACATTTATAATGGAAAGCATCTTTATTTCCACTGGAAGAAAAATCTGCAAAATGACAATTTGTGTTTATAAATGCATAGACCATGCCATTATTTCTGACTATTTTATTAGAGATAGTTGCAAAAGCATTTTGGAATCAAATTATTCTATTATTACCAACACTACATTTCCCACTTTTATGTGGCAAAGAGGAACTTGAGGATAAGTTGAAAGATGACTTAAGACGAGATCTCGACCCAGTGTTCTGCCTTTTCGCAGTAAGCGATATCGGACTGTTGGTCCCACTGGGTGGTGGGTCACTAGGCAGTGGGGTTGTCATATCCAGAGGATATCTCAAACTACACTAGCTTAGTTAAAAGGAAACTTTAAAAAATATGTATTTCATATGCCACTTTATTTTTCAGGTGGAATTTTTATGGCAGATGGTTCTACAGATGCTGGATCTGCTTTCCAGTAGACGCAATGTAGAAACTGCAGTAGCGGGTGGTAAAGAAACTGGTGGAGGGGGGAAAGCGTTACTCGACCATTCAATGGATTTTAACAAGGTCGACAACATTGGAGAGGGAAGAAACATTGATTTAAGGGAAGATGAAGATGACGAGGAAGATTTGGAATGTTGTAAAAGGAAGAGTTTTAAGTGAGTTAAGTCTTGTTGAAGATTCTATAAGAGAATGTATGAGAGGCATGTTTGAAAATATAAATGTAAATGACTGTAAGGTTGGGGTTGAGCAGGTTTGTTTGAATTTATCTTAATCCTGTGTCTGTACAGCACCTCAGTTAGGCTGACACGAAATGCTGAGTTTTTTATTTTTATTTTGGTAATAACAATAACAGGTTTAAAAGAACCAACCATCCCTCAATTGTTGGTGTTCTGCAGACGGAGTTTGCCAAAGAGATATGAGCAAATACTGGCAGATATTAACTGGGATTTCTATCCCAAAAGTATTCACTCCTGGTGTATACTAGAAGATATACAAGCCCTATATGAGACCTTTCTGGTCTCTGGAACATGACATTGAACATAACATTTGAGTATTTCATACATGCACAAGAACAAGCGTAAACAGAGGGCAACCCAATATTTTAAAATTAATTTAATGTTCCAATATACTGTACCACTTACTTTGTAATAGAATATTTAAAAGACATTTATCTGCACTGAAAAAAACAAATGCAGGGTAGAAGTATAATCTCATGTCCCAGACTTTGGCCTTGAGCCTAATCCTCATAATGGTAATGCTTATATTATGAAATTCCCTCTAGAACTTACCAGCCCCCCCCCCCCCTACAAAAAAATTTACATTGCATACAAATTTTCTAGCTGTAGCTTGTTTATTATTGAAAATAATTTTGAAAGTTGAATTTGTAAATATTTCATGTATAGTTATTATAAATTACTTTATAATTTGAATTACTAATGTTAGCTAATTGCATGATTATAATATTTAACATATCATTTTATGTAAATTGGTTTTAATGTTCTAGTCAAATCTAGAAGAAATTTGTCGAAACAGCTATTCGGTATACTTGACTGAATTTACACAATTATATCACATTCTCTTGGTTTCTCAGTATTGAAAGTTAAATAACTCCTTGCAACTCAAAAACATGATCTTTTTTCCCAGTGGTAGCTTTGAGACCACTTCTACAAGGGTGTATCAACTTGAGACCAGATTCGCGAAGCAGTTACGCAAGCACTTACGAACCTGTACATCTTTTCTCAATCTTTGGCGGCTTTGTTTACAATTATTAAACAGTTAATGAGCTCCGAAGCACCAGGAGGCTGTTTATAACAACAACAGTAGTTTATTGGCAAGTTTTCATGCGTGTAAACTGTTTAATAACTGTAACCAAAGCCGTCAAAGATTAAAGAAAGATGTACATGTTTGTAAGTACTTTCGTAACTGCTTCGTGAATCTGGCCCCTGGCCTTTGTTTTTGCATCTTTTAATCTTAGTAAATGGGCGACCTTTATTTATGCTTTCTCACACTTTTATGCATATACAATACTAACCAAGGTTTGCTCATCTCTTTACGTAGACCATCCCTTTTTGTTTACCATGCAGTGGGTCAACAATTCTCATTGTACATGGGTTATCTCCGCTAATAAGCTTGTAAATATATATACTAGTGAGTGAGTGCCCAGTTATTCCAGATTGTGTTTTGTTCAGTTCAATTTCTTCATTTATGTATTTAGCAGAAAAATTTCAGTAGACTTTAATTTTTTATAATATATTAAAGCAGTGCTGTATATTATTTATACAAGCTGAAAGAAATACAAATTTAAACCAAAGAATTTTTATTCAGGTTCTTGCCAGCAACCCCTCTACATTTAGTAGAAAAAGATGGAGAAAAGTCCCAGAATCGTGTTTCTTTACTGATGAAAAATGGTGAGGTGTTTGGGGCAAAAGATGACTTCAGAATCAATCGGTCATATTTGACACCTATGGGAATGTTGTGCATGGAAGTTCCATCAGAAATATTACGTGATGCAGCCCTGAGACTTTTGAATTCTCCAGATCCTGTAGTAAGTTTTATATTACCTGTTAAATATTTAATGATAATTGAGATTCAGTGCTATTATTAGGGTTTGAAAGTTGAAGAAAGCTATGAAAACAACTAGTTAATTTCAATTTCTGGGTTATGTTTTACAGTATAGACGGCATAGTTTCCCATTTTCTCCTTGTTTACTCCCATGTGTGCGTATAGATGTGGTTAGTAGCTTGCATATGTAGCAATTCACAAACTTGCCCCCTTTGTGAATGTCTTGGAAGAGAGCAATTAAGATTTTGTGATAAACAGTAACTGTAGAAATCATTTTTCTTCCTGTCATTTATGCTGCAGAATGAAGGTGATGCAGAAGCTGCAAGTGCTGGGACTTGTGCTCTTCCTGCTGAGCCACAAGCAAGTGATGCGCTACCACAAGGGCCAGGTGTACACGATGCAGTAGAAGGCCAGTATTTGTGTTGTTTGCGTTACAGTTTGAACATACTAACTTGTAAGTAAATTGTGTGGCATTATACATCCAACTCAGATGTATGGGAGACAGGGAGCCAGTCGGCCGGGCGGACAGCACACTGGACTTGTGATCCTGTGGTCCTGGGTTCGATCCCAGGCGCCGGCGAGAAACAATGGGCAGAGTTTCTTTCACCCTATGCCCCTGTTACCTAGCAGTAAAATAGGTACCTGGGTGGTAGTCAGCTGTCATGGGCTGCTTCCTGGGGGTGGAGGCCTGGTCGAGGACCGGGCCGCGGGGATACTAAAGCCCCGAAATCATCTCAAGATAACCTCAAGATAGACTGTGACAGCAATTTGAAGGCTGTACTATATGTAGATCGGGAGGAATAGATAATTTATAAGTTTGGTGCAGGATAAAAAACTGTCGGAAATAATATCTTGCTAAGCGAGTTTAGACAGTATTTCTAATAAGAAAATCATTCTATTTTCATGATCACTATTAATTGTAACAGATTGGACAGGCAGATTCCATCATTCTTCTTAGTAATTCAGTGTATTACAGATGATCAGGGTGTTGATGTGGACGGTGCAGCTGATCCTGCCGACTTCTTTGATGACCAACAACCAATGAATATAGAGGAGGAGGAAGGTAGAGAAAAGACAGATGAGGGAAAGGAAGAGGCCAAGAATAACAACAGCCTCAATGTCATCGACCTTCCTAATGGACGGTAAGCGCAGACTTTCATCAAAGTTCATTCCTTCGGCTGTGCCTAAATTCGAGACGATCCCCGGTACATGAGTACATTTTTTCCCCGCCTCCTGATATTGTTAGGAGTTATTATTATGACTTCCCTGATCACAGGAATATATAAAATATTTTGGGACTTTGGCTGTGGTGAAGCCATGAAATCTGACTATGATGTCCCTATATATATATATAGGGGTCCCCGATTTCCCTTTACCTCTGTTGAGTGGATCAGATTCCTGTACTGTTCTCTGGTAGGTGATTGTAAATCGATAGACCCAGGTGTGGAACCAAGGACTTGACACGTATAACTGTGTAGCTCGGAGAGAAGTTGAGGGGAACCATCAAAAAGAGGCGTTCAATTTTATTAATTGCTGGTATTGATGTAATGATATATTAGCTGGAGCTTGCATACAATACCCATTATACTGTAAACCCTCATTTTATACCTGGTGAGATTCATCTACAGTTATCTGCCTTATTTTGGCAATTTCATCACACTGGTGGATGTAATATATAGGTCTTATATCTAACAATGTCATAACTTTATACTAGTGGTTTCCACTCATTGAGTGTTAGTGATTGCACTTCTGTCAGTCCTAGTTTCTTAAAGTACTGTTGTGTGGTCTTAAGTCTAATTCAATTTTGGGTATGTTACATGTAGCCTTAGCTGCCTTGGTGATATTTTCTTGGCTGTTACTCTGTGAGATGGTATCCACACAAAGGAGATTCTGGAATGTTTTGTTTTGCTTGCTAAAGAACTTGCAAGAATAAAGCCAGTTATATATTTATATTGTAAATGCTATATTTGAAATATGTATTCAAACTTGAATAAATTGCGACAGGTATGGACTTAGAAAGCGAGGTGGTAACGAGAAAGAAGTGATTGTAACGCTGAAGTTGACCGATCCATGGAAGCCACTAGACCCTCATGCAGAAACTCCAGCCAAGAGGCCCGTGAGGGCGGGACGGCTGCGCAGACCACCACCGTGTGCCTGTCATCGCCAACCACTAGTAGGAACTCTAGTTTTGTTGTGTATTGAAGGTAATATGTCGGCTATCTGTACTTCATAATACAGTGGAGCCTCTGCTAACTGTCTTCCCATTTCCTAGATTCGTTGCTCATCCATACAGAGAGTTTTGGTTCGTCACTCCCAAAAAACCGTAGCATATCTGGTTATTGGAGATTAGCCCCGTTATCCAAGGCACTTCAAGAAATTCCATTAAAGTATTTTCAAAACAAATGTCATTGAGTGAATTTGTCCTTCTTGAAATTTGGTAACTTGGTCGAAAGTAAGGTTAATTAATTACCTGTCAATGTGAATGTCTAAGCTTGTATAAATGTGAACTATGAGACTTAATACATGCCGACCTTGGTAAAATTCACTGTGAATGAAGAAAATGTTCGAGATGTACAAAGAAATCACATTATCCATGAGAAACTCGGTTGGAGTCACAAGGAGAATCTTATCCATGAGAAACTCGGTTAGAGTCACAAGGAGGATCTGAACCTGCACACTGGGTACTCCCAAACACACACCGTAGACCACTACACCACAACATGGTAAAAACAGTGCAACCTGAGATTCAACGGAATCCTCTAGGGGGTTTCGAGTCTTACTCGAGCCCAATCAGGGTTTCACACATTGAACCATTCACTCTAGCTGTGGTCTAGAAGTACTAACTCCAACCCTTCCCTTGAAATTGCACAGAAGTCACCCTCGCACTCACTGCTAACCTTCTCCCTGGCCTGATATCCACATCTGCACATAAAGTAATAACTCACAAATGAATGACATTCTTTTGTCTGATTTGGATACAAGTATCCATGATTTGGATATGAGTATCCAGGATTTGGATACGAGTATCCAGGATTTGGATACGAGTATCCAGGATTTGGATACGAGTATCCAGGATTTGGATACGAGTATCCAGGATTTGGATACGAGTATCCAGGATTTGGATACGAGTATCCAGGATTTGGATACGAGTATCCAGGATTTGGATACGAGTATCCAGGATTTGGATACGAGTATCCAGGATTTGGATACGAGTATCCAGGATTTGGATACGAGTATCCAGGATTTGGATACGAGTATCCAGGATTTGGATACGAGTATCCAGGATTTGGATACGAGTATCCAGGATTTGGATACGAGTATCCAGGATTTGGATACGAGTATCCAGGATTTGGATACGAGTATCCAGGATTTGGATACGAGTATCCAGGATTTGGATACGAGTATCCAGGATTTGGATACGAGTATCTCAGTTGGCGAGTACCAAATTACTGGGTTCCACTATTGTTTGGTTAATATCTATGGATATACAGTATGTGTATAGATTCCATTCTGATGTCACTTTAAACAGTCCTCTCTTGATATATAAGTTTTCCAATTAAGTCAAATACAAAATTTAGTCCACCATGAATGTCGAATAAGTTTCTTTAATATATTGTAACTGGCTATATTATCTTATAAAAAAAAACTCTTCACTAAAACCCCTTCTGCAAGCAATACTTTGAAATAAATTGACTGCACCAAGTACTGCTCTGATGCTGCTAATAGCCAACTTCTAGGTGATTGCCCGGCCACTACACCCACCTGACACCAGGTAAGAGCACTGGCAGTGTAAGGAGAAAGCAGCTAGCAGTCTTGTCTCACTTGAGATGACAAGTGAGATTAGTCTATATACTGTATTACATTTACAGTGTACACCTGAAAAGGCTCTGAGTACCAGGACCAAGGGAGGGCATAGGAGTGATTGTGGAGCATGCTCAGATGGGAGCTTATTTACACTCGAAGCCTCATTTCTGAGCTTCACCTAGTCAGTTGCTACCTTGGGTAAGACTCACCACAGTGGCCAGGAGAAGAGAGAAAAGTAAGAAAATACAGTATGTATATGGAAAACATAATAGTGCTGCAGGAAATATTTTGACTAAGCTTGAAGGGGATATGAGACCCTCAGCCCTGGAGCATCATATCCGCCCTTGATCCCTCGGTGATGATCGGCTGTCTTACTCCAGGTGCCTAGAAAAATGTCATTTGTTTGGGACAATCAGACGTTGCCACAGTACACACCGTAGCATAAAAATAAGACTTGATAAGTCCAGAGGTTTACAACAAATCTTGTGCCCAAACTAATAAGAATTTGATGCGTACCATGTACAAATAGATAGGAGGCCGGGCCGAAGCAGGTATGTCTTGCTCCATCTGGACACTCGCAAGGACACTGGCTTCAGCCACACCTAACGTATTCCCACATGTGAACCTACAAACTCCTACACACATCTGCCCATCCCACTCACATTCATTCATTTTGTCCTTCCTTTTGTGCTCCCATATTATATTTACTGGATGGGGGGAGGCATTTTTTGTTTTTACCAGTATTTTTCAAAATATTGATTGTATTGCAAGATACTGGGATCCCTGCCATGAGCACCAGCTTTTGAAAATTTAAAATTTCTAAATCCTGGTGCTAAATAAATTTCTAAATTTATACAAGTAGCTAAAGTAAATGCAGTTTTTTTCTTCAGATTGCTCCTAGAAGAAAGAGTATCAAGAAAAATGAGAATACAGATAACGATAAGAAAGCTGAGAAGTCACTTCCATCTGTAGAATCTTATATAACAGGGGAGCTTGCCGGAATAATTGGTTCGTCAACTAAAAACCGAAAGGTAAGCACAGGCTAAATTGAGGATATTAGTACGCTGAGCCAGTCAATACGTTGATGCTAGTAAGCACTTTTCAGTTTTTATTTTTTTTTTTACTATGTTTTTGTTTTATGAGATCAGTTATTCAAGTTTGTATTAATTATTTTCTATGACAGATACCCCCAGAACTTGCAGAGGAAGTCAACAAAGAGGTAGCTAAAAGACTTGAACTGAACAAGTGTAAAAAGGTTAAAGACTTGCTGAAAGAAGGAGCAGCAATTGATGTAGAGGAAGCTTTGCAGAAAGTAACAGAAGATTTAGAAAATAGGCAAAGAGTGGATGAAGAGCTAGATGATCCTCTTGATTGTGATGGAGTTGCAGATTTGGGTGAGTAAAAGAAACTTACGAAGTACAGTCATCTTCTAACCTCAATGGAATAGACGATATGGGACTGGACCTTTTCCATTGTACTATGGATGCGGATACAGCATTTTTGTTCCCCCCCCCCCCCCCTTAGGGTAAATCATAAAACTCTTTGAACTCTTTGAATAAATCTTTGAACAGTTACTCACCACTATTGTATTTTACTGCACATTTGCACAACTCACATGCACTTTAAATATGCTGGAATGCTAAAGGGATAAAAAAAAAGGATTAAAAGAAAAGTATACTTTTGTTTTATCTTGCAGAAGAGCAAGGTTATCCTTGTCTTCCTCTAGACAAAATGCAGATGTACAATACAGTAGTAGAGTTAAGGTTATAAGCCCCATATTATCGTCAAGACTTTGTGCTGCTGACTTGGTTGGCTCACTACCAATAGGCACTCCCAACTGTACACTGCTGAATAACTCTTGCATATCTCTTCAGGCTTTAAATTTGCTTAGTGCCTTTCTGCATCTCAACCTCTGGTTTGCTCTCTCACGCCATTGAAGTCAATACAATTTTTTTCTATAAAAAGCAGGAACAAATCTGTCTTGCTCATCAGCCTTGCTCAAATTCACATCTTCAGTACAAACCTTAAAATGGAAGCCTACAAAACCATACAGAAAAAAGTCAATCAGCAATGATGTCCACTAATGCTGTATAATTGTTTCTCGTTTTATGTTTGTTTTTCAGATGTTGATGGAGATGACCTGCCAGCTCCACCTCTATTTCTTCCCGAACCTCACGATACCACAAGACAACCTGACGTTGTCAGCCAGCGACTAAGTGACAGTAATTTTGATGAACCTGGAAGCAATTATGAAGCCTTGGTACAAAAATGGGTAGCTGATTATATTACTAATGCTCAGGTGGGTAGGCCCCTCTAGTATTTCATTAAATTTTTATTGTGTTCCCCAAAGGCATGCCTTTGGGGAGTTTGCCTGTAATTGTTTTCACTTGGTAATTTAGCTTACTGTGCTAGACTCCCTCAGTGGCTTCCCTGAGCTCATGGCACTGATATTACAGGGCCTCGTATTCATATGAGGCCCCCCCCCCCCCCAGACATCTGTAGCCTACTGGGAACCACGACTAGACTCCAGTTCGTTGAAAAAGAGATCAAGGGAGCGTTGATCAACCTACAACTAAAAAAAAAAAAAAAAACTGTGCAGAATGTCATAGGCAAAACGAAAACAAACCACTGATCTGAAGTGAATAAATTAGGAAAAAGAAGGTAATAGATAGTTAGTTGGCAATGGGTATACAACCCATACTCTAACCCCCCACCAATGTGCAGCATTAGGTGGCAGGCTTGGTTACCCAGCTTCCCGGCCAACCACCTCTCTCACTTATTACTATTCCCTTACGGAGCATTCATTTGGAATACAGTAGTTCAGAAATTAAGGCCTCGAGTGAATATGAAAAGCTGCATTCTTAGCATGACAATCTGATAACCCTCTATTCCTTCCAGTGATTCTTTGATTCTCTTATATGAATAGTTTTTTCTGTGTCGTTTAGAATGTGGTAAGCCTCGAGGGTGGGCAGGTGGTATGAGGTAGACTGCTGCCATCTGGTGGTGATCTTTTTTTATATACAGTATACATAAAACGGCTTTACCAATAATTGTTTTTCTGATACTGACTGACTACATGATACAAATACTCTAACACAAATGACATAATTATTAACACTTGCTAATGATTATAATAATCATAGTATACTATTCCTGGGAAGTCCATGGAATATAGCTGTGTTAAATGGTTTCCAAAAGCAGTAATTACTGAATAGTAACACTATTAAATAAATCAATCATAAATGTAGTTGAGGACAAGATGCTTTATGAATTCACCATATGGGGTTGAAACTCTGAATACAACCATGAATGTGTTTTTAGGAGAACTGAATACCGTTCTGCAGAACCCGTGGTAAGTTGGTGGCGACTCTGGCCCCAGCTCAACGAACTAAAGAAAGTCAAAATAATTATTTTTTGTTTGTATATCGTAAAACGTTATGCACTAATGTAAAAATAAAAATTAAATATTCTACTTATCATAGTTTGCCTGTAATAAGACAAATAAAGGTTAATAACATCTTTGAAAATTTTCAGCCAGAGGCCAATCCCAGCTGATTTATGGGATGTCTTGATAAATTAGGAAGCCACATGGCAATATGTCCCCCCCCCCCATTTATTATCGTTATTTTTATTAATTTTTATTTTACCTTCAATGGAATGATTTTGGGTTGACCAAGCACCGGATCCTTTTCATTCATGGAAATCAGGATATGTATTTTTAAGAATATTGTTTGTAATATGAGGTATGCCTGGCAGAGGGGGTCTAGACTACCTCCTTCGATAGTCACTGATCAAAATAAATGTTCGATAATCACTGATCAAAATAAATGTTCGATACTCATTGCTCAAAATAAATGTTTAAAATAATTTGGCATAGAAAACAATTTATTTGTCAAAAGTTTGATTGTCTATAATTTTACTCTACCTTCCAGGAGCATGTTACGTCCTCTTCCCTTGTGAAACGTGTGAATAAATGGCGTGAAAATATTATGCCAAAATTGGATGAAGAGGAACACAGACGGCAGTTTGATATTCACCGATATGGTTCTCAGGTAAGTCAGTCATTCGTACACGAATTACTAGTTGTTTGGAATATTATTTTATTTGCTCCGTTTCTCTCGAAGAAAATTTCAGTTCCTCGAGCTACATTAATACCAACATTCATTCTTGAGCTAGGCCCCTCTTTTTGATGCTTCCCAGGTCGTGTGTTTCCTTGTGGTTGGGTTCATCTAGAACACAGATATACACTGTTTATATCTATATACTATACTCATTATCCTCTCTGTACTGTATGCAGTACAGAGTACAATCTTTCTTGAGTGCTCTCACCTGAAGACAATCCATATGTAATTTAGGTAATACTTTGTGAAGGAAAGTTAAACTAAATATACTGGAAGTTGTTGTATATGTTACACTTGTATTAGTGAACTGTATATAAGGTTATTGTAGTTGTTGATAGTTGTCAAAATATTTTTGTTTACATTGTTTGAACAGGTTTAAGTAAATTTTGTGTTTTCTCTTTTTCATTTTCTTTATATATATTTTTTATGTGCTATTAATTATTTGTTATTGATTGCAGGTGTTGAGCCACTTTCCAGAAAATGGACGTAAGCAAACGGTATCTTTCAGTACTGTAGCGAAGGGTGTTGAAGCCTGGGAGGTGTCTAGACTCTTCCTCTCCTGCCTCATGCTGGTAAGGCTGCTTTATACACCATTTGTGTTTTAATGTTAGTAATACTGACTTTCTAAACTAAAATAAAAGTTGGGTAAAGATGGCCATGTCTGCCAAGTGGTTGGTCTCTGGATAGTGGCACCTAAAAAATCTGTAGGGCCTGCTTATGTGATAAAATAAAAACCCCTTCCATTCACCTGGGCTGTATGGGTCTCGAACCATGGACCCTCACGCATGTGAGGCCGACGCTCTATCAACTGGGCTATGAGTAGTCTTAAAAAGGAAAGTTTCCTTTAAGACTGCTCGTAGCCTTATGTTTATTTCCACGGAAGTGTGGATGATAATTTATTAAACCCCCTCCACTAAAAGACAAATAAATCTTTTATTGTGTCAACAAAATATTGACTTGAAACATGAAAGGTATAATAACACAGTGGAACCTTGAGTTGGCAAATCTTGAGTTGGCATGCAAACTTTCCAGGCCAGATTTACTCACCCAATTCCATGAACAAGAGTTTGCTGAAGAGGGGATGAATTGATTTCCTTAGGATATTAGAACAGAGTTTGCAGACTGATGAAAAAGTTGCTCGTCATATCATAAATATCTTCAATATCATATCTTCAATAAAGATTTCCTTATTGAAATCAGCCCATAGAGCATGGGAAATATGAGGGTATGAATGTTAACACTCTTCAATAGGGCTCAAGTCACAATCATAATGATTTTCGGAGATGGATGCAACATTAGAAAAAGAGTTGGAGCCTTGGGAAAGCCATTGAGCATATTTAAAATCAGTTTCTATGGTTCATTGTAATTTTGAGATTTCCCACTTTTCTTTTACAAATATAATATTTTTTCCTCTGAAAATGAGGTTTTGAGGCAAGGGTGTGGGAAATATGCTAAATGTAGTTAATATATCTACAGATAGGTTCTCTGGGTAGCTGTCCTTCATATGACAGGTTGAAATTATAATTTCACTCGGTGAAATCAACCCATAGAATTTGGGAAATATTAAGATTTGATTGGTAACTGTTACGTTCGCCTTATGCGTTTTTGTTCTCGTATTGGCATCCTTGGTGATATTTAGCGCCCTCTGATTATTCCGCACTTTGATGGTGCAGAATAATCAGAGGGCGCTAAAATAATGGACCTATGGCTCCAGTCATGTTTTTAATGATTTTTGTAGATGGTTGCAACATTAGAAGGGAGTTGGCGCCTTGGGTAAGCCATTGACAATATTTAAAACCAAATTATATAGTTTGTTTTAATTTCCAGTTGCAGCAGTTTTCATTCATTAAAATAAGGCCCCTTCGTCCCTTGAAAAATGGCATTTTGAGGCTGGAGCATGGGAAATGTGCTAGGTGTGGTGAAATCCTTTTATAGACAGGTTCTCTTGGTAATTGTCCTTCATAAGATTGGTTACAATTAAAAATTAAGTGAAATTAACCCATAGAGCATGAATTCATTAGCTCTGTCCTGATTGTTGTCAAAGGCTACCCCCTAATATTTAACATATATAGTTTATTTTTCACGAGTATTTATTTGGTCAGATTTATTTTAAGACCGAATCAACTTGGCGATACAAATTTGGATCCATGGTTACGTTGTAATGTTGTTTGCAATGTAACCGTTGTTTGAAATAACAAGACCACCACCTAATTTAATAAAGGAAAACAATTAGGTTTTGTCTGTTTGCAAATTTCTTGAAGTCAGCCGAGTTTGTTAAATTGATTGTATCTGAAGGTTGTGCTAATGAAATGTGAGGTAACTTTGTATGTTTTTTCCTCTCACTTTCAGGCAAATACATACAACATAGAGTTAAGTGAATCCCAACCAGGAGAATTTGCCATGGACTGTCTTGAATTAACTCTTCTCTCCCGGGTCCGTCATCACGAAGAACTGGAAGAATATGCAGCGCCGTCACAAGCTTCCCCGCCTTTGTGAGTACTATGTGGCTGTGTTTTAAGCCACTGGTGTGCTGTAACATTAGAGCATAGGTTCCAATACTCCTCGTGTATCCTACTAATTTTCTCGATATTATTATTAATAATAATAATAAGAAAGAAAAAATAGACAAAATAGGATTTGGGCCTTATAAATAAATAACAAGTGTACTTGCCTAATCAAAGACGAGTGTTGTTGGGTTATCTTGAGAGGTTTTCGGGGCTTAGCGTTTCCGTGGCCCGGTCCTCGACTAGGCTCCTCGACTTTTTGTTACACACCCCCAGGAAGCAGCCCGTAGCAGCTGTCTAACTCCCAGGTACCTATTTACTGCTAGATGAACAGGAGGATCAGGGTGAAAGAAACTCATTTGTTTCCGCCCATTTGCCCATTTCTTTCCGCCTCCAGCAGCGATCGAACCCGGAACCTTAGGACTACGAATCCGAATCGCTGTCCACTCAGCTGTCAGGCCCCTATATAATGTAGTCGAACATCCATCCCCAATAATTAGGTGATGAGGAAAGGCATACGAAGTCACAGATAATAAAGAACCACATCATACAAGCCAACTGTAAACCCTGCCAAGGTGGAAAGTCTAAACAGATACAAGTCGAAGGTAGATGTATTACATACATTAACACACGGTTAACTACTGGTGCATTAATTCTTCGTCGACAGGCCTTGCATTGTGATCAATTATCAAGTACTTGATCATACATGAGTAGGTTCTGGGAGTTATTCTACTCCCTGAGCCCAGCCTGGGGCCTGGCTTAACTTGTGATAACTTGGTGCAACAAACTGCTACATATACGATATATAATGTATTCATTATTTACATTATACGACGTATACGTTGTCTATGATAACGTAGATAACGTTATCTACTAGGTAGATAATTCAGCCTGTTCTCTTTATAGCATGTCGCATTTTGACGTATGCTTTTTTCCGAGGCCAAAAACCGATGTACAGTGGCACCTCGATTAACCCTTAAAGTGCGCATCACTTCATATGAAGTGTAAATCGTTTTACCAGTCAACTGCGCTTCACTTCATATGAAGTGTATGGGTACCGCGCACGATTTGAATGGCCCGCGGTGTAGCTGGGGGTCCCATACGCTGCCCAGGGGCTCTAGTAAACAGCGGCCATTTTGAAAAAAAATCCAGCTCACGATCCGATGGCATGGGAGGCCTCAGTTTAGCGAGAGTCACCATGGCGAGCGCACGGTCAAACGCCTCACGGGCACGCACCACTCAGTCCCTCACCCCAGAGCAAATAGCCCACGAATTATTCTCTGAAGGTGAAGAAAGTGTGTTTGACGATTCAGACAACGATGAGGATTATACACAGTTGCCGGGTGATAGTAGCAGCAGCAGTGAAAGTGAGAATGACCGCCATGCCATGGCGAGGCCTATACGCTCTCCCATGCCTCCTCGCCCATTTTCTACCCCAATTCTACCACGACCTCACAGTTCCTGTGGATATTTTCTGTTTGAGGGTGACGAGTCAGAGGGAGGTGACTCCTTTTCTGGGTTTAGTGACTCAGATCAACGTTTTATTGAGCCTGTGGCTGGTACCAGTGGTGTAACTGGGCGAGAAATTGTCGCGTCAGCAGCATCTCGCCCGGCCAAGCGCCACCGCATGGCACCACATGAGGGACCAAGACCCTCGTGTTCACGTGCACCCACCTCACGTGCACGTAGCCGCCGTGCTTCTCGCAGACGGTATTCAGCTCCTGGTCGCCGGTATGCATCGCTTCCTCGCCATCTTTCCTCTGCATCTCGCAGGACGCCTGGTGTACTTGAGTGGAGTGATGGTGACGATTTTATTCCTAATATTCCTCACTTTGACGATAAAGATGTAGGGATTACAAACCTTTTCCCTAATCAAGGTGAGGACATGGCTGAGATGGAATATTTTACAGCATTCTATGATGAACCACTCATGGAATACATTGTACACCAAACGAACCTGCATGCTGCTTACCTGATTGAGAGGGAAATCACAGAATTTTCATGACTGCAGCGTTGGAAAAATACCACAGTGGCGGAAATGTATGTGTTTTTGGCACTCTGTTTGTTGATGAAGCACTGTCACAAACATGCAATAAATGACTATTGGAGCAAGGACAAGACAATACCAACACCTTTATTCGGGAAATATATGTCACGAGACAGGTTTCAGATACTCCTCAGGTGTCTACATTTTGGAAGTGTTCAGGACCGAACACCTGATGATAGACTGTGGCGAGTGAGGCACTACATGAACGATGTTATTGGAAAATTCAGAGATTTTTACGTACCAGCACAGAAGCTGGTGGTTGATGAATCTCTCATACTTTTCAAGGGACGTGTTCCATTCAAACAGTACATTCCCTCAAAACGAAACCGATTTGGCCTGAAATTTTTTGTTCTTTGTGATTGTGAGACAGGATACGTGTTACACATGATTCTGTACTCGGCTAGTGATGTAGACATTCCCGGTAACGACGAACATGGATTCTCGGGGAGTGTAGTGAAGACCATCATGGCTCCGTGGATGAACAAGGGACACATTTTATACACAGATAATTACTATACAAGTCCCTTGCTAGCTCGGTTCTTGCTAGAAAATAGAACCGGATTGGTTGGTACAGTAAAGCCACAATGAAGGGAAATGCCTGTGTTTGACAACGACATTGCAGTTGGTGAGTGTCAGAGAAGGAAAAGTGATAACATTCTGTCAGTTCGGTGGAAAGACAAAAGAGAGGTGAACTTGTTGACAACAATTCATGATGGAACAATGGTGAACAGTGGGAAAGTGAGCCATAAAACAAACGCACCACTATATAAGCCAGACTGTGTTTTAGACTATAATATCAACATGCGGTTGATTGATAAATCAGACATGATGATTGGCACTGCAGAGTGTGTGCGGAAGACATGTAGGTGGACGAAAAAAGTGTTCTTCCATCTTGTGGACATGAGCATGCTGAACTGTTTCAACATGTACCTTGTGAGAACTGGACGTAAGCCCACTTTCCGAGACTTTGTATTTGATGCTGCAATACAGTTATTAGGAAAGTTTGCAAAAGATGTCCCAGGTATTCAGCGGCCCATCATAAACCCACTGTTGCAGCATGCTGGTACTCCACGCCTCGCTCACACTGAAGGCTTCCTAGCACACAAACTTAAGTATTTGCCACCTGGTGTGAAGCGTGCAATAGCCCAACGTGATTGCTTGGTGTGTAAAACAACGACACGTAGAGACAAGAAACGGAAGCTTGTGCAAACATGGTGTGAAACGTGTGGTATCCCATTATGTGCTGTCGACTGCTTCAATGACTACCACAGTCTAGAAATCTTCTAAGTGTGCTTCAAAGTGTGTATAGCGTGTGCGAGTGTGTAAATATGTAAACATATAAGCAGATAGCGTGTGCGTGTGTGTAAATATATACAAATATAAGCAGAACATACAATATAATAGACTGTAATGACATATTATATTGCCGTAATTGAAAACATTTGTGTGCGCCTGTGTATACTCAAATATGCAACAATTATTGATACAAAATATGTTCAAACAGTATTTGAAACACAATTAGTGAAAAAAAATTAGATATAATGCGCTTAGACATTGTAAATAAATAGCGCGAAAATATATTTGTGGCAACTCTGGCTGTTTGAGGACCGCGCGCAACACCTCCCGGGCGTGTACTGCATGAGCGAACATGCAGATTGTGACGTCATCACCGAGCTTCTCGGCTCTATTGCAACAAAAGTAAGTACAATAGAATTATTTTTTTATTTTTCCCGTGATCAGTGAACAGAACTTAACAGATTAGGAAAAAAAAAAAAATTTTGTTTTTTTCAAAATGACATGCGCCTGTGTGGATAGCAGGATATTAGACCCCGAGCATGTTAAGGGTTAATGAGTTTAATCCGTTCCGGCACCGAGCTCGTCTTGTGAAACAACAAAAAAACTGTCGTAAAAGGTGTCCGAGAACCAGTGGAAATGCTCGTTAATCGAGGAAAAGCTCGTTAGTAGAGACAAATGTTCTGCTAGTAGCTCACTCATTACTCGAAATGCTCGTAGATAAAGCCGCTTGTTAATCGAGGTGCCACTGTACAAAAAAATTGGCAGTGGCTCGTGAAATTGACATAATTTCCCGTTTTCTCTTTGTGGGTTCTCTGGTTGGCTAGGTTTGGGCTACTTTAGTACAACAGTTTTCTTGACATTGGGAATGCTCACAAGAATGGGCTGGATAATTTGCTGCCATGTTTGTTTATTTTCCTGTGAATCTTGAAGCTATCTATTTTGCTCCTTTACATTCTCCTGCTCCTTGTACCTTGTGATGGAGGGGGGGGGGGTCAGGTTTTGGCATCTGGACACAAAGAAATCACAATAGCGTGATGCATCAAATGATCAAATCAGTAGAACTTTGGTTTCAACATTTGACCATGTCGTAGCTCAGTCGATTAAAGCAGCTTCTGGGATGCTCTCGGACATAGGTTCGAATCCTCGTCAAGCCCTTGTGGACTTGAAATGAGGGTTCCCTGGTCAGGCTCCCCTCGGCCCGACCGGGGAGCCGGTCGGCCGAGCGGACAGCACGCTGAACTTGTGATCCTGTGGTCCTGGGTTCGATCCCAGGCGCTGGCGAGAAACAATGGGCAGAGTTTCTTTCACCCTATGCCCCTGTTACCTAGCAGTAAAATAGGTACCTGGGTGTTAGTCAGCTGTCACGGGCTGCTTCCTGGGGGTGGAGGCCTGGTCGAGGACCGGGCCGCGGGGACACTAAAAAGCCCCGAAATCATCTCAAGATAACCTCAAGATTTGTTCATTTGGCATCTGGTTTCTAGTATTAAGGACTTTAAAGAGCTGATGTGACTTACAAGTGAGAATGTATCCAGAATGTAGCAACAGGGAGCCACCAACAGAGCCGTCCCAGTAATTCACGTTGTGCCGGGGCAGAATGTCAACTTTCTCTGCCAATGCAGGTTCCTGTCAATGAATTCAGCACGACCTTATATTTGAGGGCAATCGAGTGGTGCTGTTCCGAGGAAAAAAAAATAAAACATAAATGTGTCTTTATTTCAGACGAAAGGATCGCAGCAAAACGAAGGTTCGACCCAATACCCCACCTTATGAACCTGGGGTTTACTCTGGAGAACCTCCTCCCATCTGTGCCGACATAACGCAGATTACGTTAGCAGCTGATAATGTGCAATATAAATCAAAGGAACCCACTAAAGGAAGAAGTAGAACCAAAAGATGACCAAGATGATTGACTGTTTATTCTAAGATGCTGTTTATAACAAGCTACAGTGCCTTAATAGTTGGTCATACTCTGTGAGTGTTATTTTTGTATTAAATTCTTTTCCTTAGATACAATATATTACTCTTGAATAACTAGTAAAAATTTGAGTATTATATACTTGAGTACAGTATCTCATTCCAAACCAAATACATTGTACAATAAAACATACATTTCAGTAATACAGTATAGTATAAGGGAAATTGTAGTTGTATTAGTGAAAACCTCTAAAACAAATAAATATTAATATTTTTATCAAATACTGTACATATACTGTACTGCAGTATTCAGTATTGATCGTTTGACAACGTTTATCGTCATGTGTTGATTCACAGGGTAACGTGGTTAACGTCATACGACAATTTAAACAATTATTGTCTGGGTTTTACATGTATGATGCAAATAAGCATATACATAGTACAATAATAGGGGTTTGTGGATGTGATGGAGTTTACCTTAACCCAAGGACAAAATCTTACTTTACATGGGTCAAAGTGGGTTCCAAGATCATGCTTTGCTTAATTATCTTGGTTCATCTGTCCTACACTCTGTATTGGCTCTTTGCTGATAGATTTAGGTGGAGATTTTAAAGATTCCTGTTGTTGCTCAGTCACTTCCTTTTTTAGCGTTGGAATTATTTGTCCACCTGGATCTGTGCTCGCACTTTCTTCATTGCTACCCCTCTAACACCGTGTTTTCATTTGGGAGTCCGTCTGTCTCTACATACCTGGATGTCCTGTACTTTTGGCTTGCATTTCTCTGAAATTTCTGAGCATGCGGCAACAAAGGAATTCCTATCCTCTTCAGAAGAAATACTTTTTAGAAATGTTGCTATTATCAGGAAATGTAATTATCCTTATTGCAGATTCAGAATATTGATTTATTAGTTATTTTATATTTTCTTAAATCATCTGGAAGATGGACACATTTAATATGTGACTGCAGATCATAATTGACAATTGATATAATTTGGGTACTCTTACACTTTTGTCTCATTTCGTACAAGAGACGGCTGTGGCCTTATTTCAACTCAACAATGTAGGTATTATTCCACAGTGTAGGTGAATAGCCTTCATTATGTGCGTTAGTTTGCGTCTGAGTTGGCTCTTTCTTTTCTCTCTCTCTCTCCATTCAAACAGCCAATTACTTTGTTGTGCATGTGATTTATGGTGGATTTTACCTTCGATTTTTGTTGCTCTCCGATTCCCAGGTACACCTTTGCCTCATAGAGCGAGCTAGATGTTGGGTCTGATTTTCAGTGAGAGATGGATCTCATTGGGTTGGTATTGGGGGCCTAATGCTTAGTTATAGTTGCCCAGCTTATAAGCTAGGGGCAGCTACTGGAGAACCCCCCCCCCTTTATCCCCACCCCACCCCCCCACCTCCCACCCCCAAAATTTCATTTTCATTTCATTCGGTGCTTTATTTTTCTTTTCATATTTATCAGACATGTGGAAAAGTTTTATGCATGTAAGGTGAGGCTGTTGAATAGTCAAGATAGAATTAGATTACCATTTGATTATGAAATTCTCATTCATTAAACTATATTTTTTTCCAGGAGAGCAGCCAAGCATTGTCTGTTTGGATGGCCCAAGTTTATTTGTATAGCAATATTCGTGCAGCTAAGTACACATATTTAAATACAATCTGTAATTGGTGTTAGAACACAACCAAACTGTATTGATCTTTGGAAATATTATTTGAGGGGGAAAAATCTTTCTCCCTTCATGGAGAAATTCAAATACGTTGAGCCAATACCCTTTTTTATAATGTCCGTGCTCTCCATATTATATGTACAGTAAGTTAAGTCACTCATATAAAGTTATTCTATGCAAAGTTCAAATGTAAATAATTGAATAGAGTCTAATTTTATTAATCTTAAATAAGTTTTAAGTTAATAGGCGGATTACATTTTCACAGCAGCTGCCTTTTTAGTTAATGCACGGAAGGTAACTGGTAAAAGGATGTGTGGTTTTATCCTGGAAATGTATACTGCTGAAACATTTTTAAGTTAACATTACTTTATTGTATTATTAATCCCTTGGTTGCAACACTATTTTTGTCGGCTGTATCTGTATTGAGAATACACCCCCAACCTCCAGGTATAATTTTTCATTTTGTATTAAATTTTTAGCAGAGAAGCAATTCTTTATTTTTGAATATAAAGTCTGGTTCAGGTGACCTATCTCTCTAAAGGTCAATTTACCTAAAGGTAAATTTTGTGTTCGCAAGCCATTGTCACTCAATACTGTGTAGCCAATAATCGTATTTGTCAGACGGAAAATTAGAGGGGGGTAGGACAGGAGTCCTTTTTACATATTAGAAATGTAATCAAACAGGAAAAAATAAAAATGTATGCTATTTCTATGGATAACATTAAAATATTATATTAAATAAAAATGGCATTTTAAATATGAAGAGGGAACATAAAATAAGTTATACCTTATAAAATAAGGTATAACTTATAAAATAAGTTATAAGAGAGGCAGGACCAAAGAGCCAGCGCTCAACCCCCGCAAGCACAACTAGGCGAGTATATTCTCTTCCAAGTGTTGATCGATATTGTCAAGCGCAACCAAAGGGTTCAAATACAGTACAGGTACTGATTCATGTATTTCATTTAGTTACTTATATACTTGTATCATGATTACTGTGTGTATAAATATGTATGCTTTTCCACTTGCATGGTTTACCTTATCTGCCTATCTGTATATACAGTGTTTATATAAAGTATTTTATATATTGAATGCATTCCCTGTGTGTTGTCTTGTATTAGGTCACTTGAAATTATTCATTTTGAGATACAGTATATAGTTTTATTATCCAAATAAAGTTAACTTTATATTTAGAAATTTTATTTGATAACAGTTGAATAATAACTTGTTAAAGGCTGTTGACCACAAGGAAAAGAAAATTAAAAGAATCGAAGTACTTTAATATATTAAAAACATCAAATACATATTGCACTCTGTGTTAAATGGTAGAAAGCACTCAGATTTTTTATTTCTCTCCTTGTTAATTGTGCATAACTGAGTCGTGACTTTGGTGGTTTGCGTATGCCTATTCCCCAGAGGTAGCACTACTAGCATTCTTACCTTTGTGCAATGCTGCCAGTAACTTGGTAGGGAAGATCCTATTAAGAGCGCATGAGAGAGACTGAGAGCTCGTGATCAGAAGTTCATCGAAGGAGCCAGTCAGTGGGACATTATTGCACACCCCTCACTCTCTCCACCAAGCCTAAAAGATGACACACATGCAACTCCATATTGACCAATACCCAGTACCTACCCTCAAAGCAGTGTAATTGATAGAGGTGGCACTGCTTCTTTCTGGAAAAGTAGAAAGCTATCAAATACAGGTCTGGCACATTGATAGTTTTCTTCTGATTGGATCTGAATCTCCTTGGTTCGTAGACAAATATGCAATGAGGTTACTGTAAGAACTGGGCCACAAACTAATTAGGGTTACAAAAGACCAAAGAGCGACAAATTTCCTGTTCCAGCAACTGAGTGTCACAGTTTAGAGTGGAAATGCCTGCATTTTGAGCACATATCCAACCCCAGAAGAGGTGTTTGATTTGTAATACTGTATCCATTTATTAATTCTTTTGGTTTATTTTTCATTTCACTTATAATGGCACTGATGTTTGTATGTTAATGCTACACAATTCGCAATCATTTAATCGTGTACAATAAAGTATATAATTACAAAAATGAGGTTGCAGGGGAAGCAAGTGCTCACAAAATCAGGGACAAAACGATATTATCTGAATGCTCTTTATTTCCTTCTCTGAGACTACAGAAAAGTCTCAAATAAGTCTCCACATTTGCACCATCATCTAATTATATTGTACCTGTGTATGAATGATATTTTATAATTTGAGTCGAAACTAACATAGGATAGATTAGATTTTGATCAAATTTCTATCTTAACCTAATATAATTAAAATCAGGAAATCGTATTCCTAATATAGTATATTAATATTGTTAGGAATCTATATTTTATATATATATAGTTGAAAATTCACATTATGCAAAGGTTGCTCAGAACTTGCCAATGCTGTTGCCTATACAGCATTACTTGTGCTGGTATGCATTGCAATGTTTCACTTTAATACTCTTGCCGCAGGATTTTTTAATTTTGGAGAATTTTGAGAAACTGCTATATACAGTATACTGTATTTTGATGTGTAATTTTCCTGTGGTATATTTAAAACAAAGCTTTTTTTTTAAACTTTATTCAGAGTAAACCAAACTCTTAAAAACAACAATGCTGTACTATTATACTGAATTGTTACGTTACGTAAGCAATTCCTACTAACACTTGACATTGAAGTTCTGTTGCATTTGAGTTACATAATCTCGCATTCGAACCAAATGAGTAAAAACGTGTAAAAGTGGATCACACTGCTAACATTGCATGGTAAATACATTGTGGTTTTTAGAAACGTAAATACAGTATGTCATTTTGTTTGTACTGCAGATTTTAATTACTCTCTGGTTTGCATGTAATATGGGAAGTTTTAATTAACAGAACTTGAAAGTAAGTAAAGGAGGAATGCTTTACACTTGTGTATAGTAAATTGGTCCCAAAAGGGATACCATTCACCGTGTGTGAAGGAAAAAAATATATAAAACAGTAGTATATTTTAGAAGCAAGTTGTTCCTGTAGACTTGCATTCTTGGGTATGACCAGAAGGGTTAGATCAATGAGTCCATTACAAATGTTCTGTATACAGTATTTCTTAAGATGTTTTTCACTTTGTAAGGAAATTGTAAAATTAACTAATGGAGTTATTTAAATTTCTTCCCAGATGAAGAGCCTATGAAATGTAATTAAAAAAATAAATGCCAAGCTGGGAAAACTACGTGGCCATCGTCTGTGTTGCTGGATATGTAAAAGGGACTAAATATCACTGGAGATGCCAATATGAAATAAATGTCAGAAGGCGAGCGACAGCAAAAGTATTGGACTTGCCGAGGATTCTAACGAGGGAGAAATTACCCCTAGAATACAATAGGCAAGCAAGACAAATTTAAAAAACTGGGACGTACTATAAAGAGATGCATGAATGGTGGTGGGAGAGAACAGCAAAGTAAAAAAAGTAAAGATAAAAGGCACAGAACTAGGTAAGATTAGGATCAAAGAAATCAGGATTGGGAGAGCATAGGTAAAGCCAGTAGAACAGGTTGGGGCTAGGAGCATTGGTGAGTAAACAAGGTCCTGCAAGGAAGTGGTGGTGTCGGGGAGGGACAGGAATGATGACATGCAGGGGAGAGCAGATGCGAAAAGACACCTCACTGTGTACTACATTTTAAGGTTCCCTGCCCAAATTTCTAATCTATTGCAAAGGTGTGGAGAGAGAACATATTCTAGAACAGCACTAGGTACCAACAAGAATTACCCAAGATGGGAGGGTCCAACTATCATAAGTTACCTTTACTACCTTAAGAGAATGATGATGATCACGAGGAGGTCGAGTGAACGTGTTAATTGGGAAGACGATAAATTTGGGCCTTGAGGATATATTTAATATCCTCATGACAGGTTCTCAGTCCTGTCTTAACATGGGGAAGGGAGGGGGGGGGGGAAAGTTATAAGTGTCTGTACTCACCTAGTCTGTGTGCGCGCGTGCGTGCAAATCATCAGGACAGACACGGCCATTATGGTAGGCATCAAAATATTTGGACCACAGAGGAAACAAACAGGTCCTGGAATGAAGCAGCTGTTTGCAGAAAACCTGTGAACTCGGTGCCGAGGACATCACCTCAGACCTATCGGAAGGAAGGGGGAAAAGTGAGTCAAATCATCAAAGTTCGAGTCACTCCAGGTGATGTGGAAATCGCCACCGAAGCTCTGAGGTCAACCCTGCCAAGAAAGAGGTTGGAGAAGAAAGAGGATCCAAAGGGGTGGTCAAAGACAGAGCCTGGTGTGAACCTACCATAGCTAGAGCCTGCTCTTCCAACACAGTCCAACTCTGTGACCTGGTCGCACACCCTGAGAGCCTGAGAAGGAGAATTAGACTTTGCTACCCTGCACCCCCACCCAACAAGGGAAGGCATAAGCATATTGGCAAGTAACCTCAGAGGCAACCCGAACAGTGTACTGTATGCGGGGTCGCCACTGAAGGGCCAAACGGTATCCCAGGCACCACTAGGGACACCATCCCCGCAATACCCACTTGACCCAATGTCTAACCCGACAATTTTCTACACCGATTGATTCAGGTGTTCCACACTGAACCTTCCTTTTACCCTGGTCAACTCACCAAAAAGGCATGTCCCTCAGGGGCTGCAGCTGCTGGGTAGGCTTAACTACCAGATGAAGAAAAATAGGGGAATATACAAGTAGCCATGCTTAGCTAACACAGAATGCTGTTCACTTATGCACCATCACAGTAGGCTGGAGAGGGGAGCAAGAGCCACCACCAGCTACCTGCAGGCCGCACACAACAACCATTCACCTTGCCAACGGGGCTAAACAAAATTTAGATAAGATTCATGCCAGAATTATTAGTCTAATACTTCTGGTCATACCAGTACTGTAACAATTTTGTTTTTAATCTGTTGTGCGTGCAATATTTGGAGACCTTCAATACAGTACTGTACAATACTTATATATTGGGATATTACAAATCCACATTATTTGACCCCGCAGTCTCCCTGGCGGCAGGATTCATCTCCTCCTAATTTATATACCTACATAAAATAATGCTTAGTATGTCACAAATATCCTCCATCTTGTACTTCTCCGGACAAGTGTTGTCTCGCCCCATCAACACAAGAGACTAATGATAAACAGAAACATTATACAAATTTATTTACACAGTATTTCCATTTAACAAAATTGCAAGTTAGTGTGATAAATACCATTCAAGACAATTTTAATACTTAAATGTTTTAAGCACTGCTCTCTTGTGTCAATAACCGAGTAAGTCAAAAATGTTTATAATGTAGATACTGTAACGTGCCAGAAGCTTATTGTCTTTAATACTATACATGCTATTATACTACCCTAATACAATTATCCTATTGATGCAACATGCATCTAACAGTTTAGAACTCAAGAAACAAATATATTGCTACACTCCTAACAAAATTGCACACTCTTTCCAAATATGAATAATTAGCACAATTTACAGTATTTATCTCTTCATGTTACATTTAGATCTGGGTAAGCACAAATTCATATAATGGAAACATATATATATATGAACATTGTATTTAGTAATTTAATTGCACATTTTAGGCACACATTATATTGCCCACAACAATTGCAATGAAGATTGCATTGTTTGTATTTACAAAAATTCCACTTTATACTTTTCCCCTAAACGCCCAAAACGTGTTCGTTACCAGTAAGGGGATTGCCTTTTTAATGCTTATAATTCGCCCTATGGTAATGAATGGTTTTAATGTTGAATAGAACACAAATGTACCATGTGTATTATAATCATCTTGTAAACATGGCTTAAGTTAACAAGCATTAACAATTCATGTCAATGTAGGATCACAAAATAAACATAACCCCCATAACCCTTTCTCACAAAAGAACAAAAAAAAAAAAAAGTTATTTTTCACAATATTTCGAGGTGCCTAAAATAAATATTATATCGGGAAAAAAATCTATTTGCAATATTTTTGCTTCTCAATAATATTTGACACTCATCCACTTAACTAGATTGTTAATTTTTTTTTACCATAATTGTGGAAAATTAATTCATTACAGTATTATTTTGAGGGCAACATAGTTGCAAACACACTATTAATAGCGGTATATTTTAATAAAGTAGAAAAATACTTCCTAAAATTACTATCGCTTACTATTGTTTCACTATGGCACTTTAATTGGGTCCCACCGAGGTTCTACATGCAGTTTATCTTTGTCATTCTTACGTAATATATGTATGTCTCAAGGCTGTATGCGCGCCGACACTGATGTACTGTAGAGAAACAAAGATGAGTGTACTGTACTATATTGCAGGCTTTATATATATATATCATAATGTGCTGCTTTTAAGGCCTTTCTTAAATGTCATTTACAAATATAGTTTACTCTCAGCTTGGTGTCCATACACATCAGTTCTTATACTGGTACATGACATTTTAATTAACCTTATTAGTGGTAACTAATGTACCATATATTGTAGTCTTAAATTTTAAGTACAGTAATGTTAGATAAGCTACACCTGTACAGTACTTAAATTTTACAATTTTTAGAATGTGTACAATGAAGATCCAATTACATCTTTTTGTAAAATCTTATTCAGGCACTGTACACTGCTGTATGGAAGTTCAATTGCCTCTTAGAAAAAAATGAACATGATACACGTATACAGTATATATAATGCTTGAACAGATTTGTATTTAGGTTCACAAGTACTGTACAGTTTAGTAGTAAGTTATTTATGAAAGCAATTTACATCTTTAATATGAGATGCAGCAGTTGGCTCATTTATAGAGGCGAACATTTTCACAATGTCATCTGGCTCCTGTTAATTGCCAAATTAGATTATTGTGATTATTAAAAAGCACATTTCATGTCAACGATCATTTTAATTGTAGTTGAAGTGCTCTCATGGCCATAGAATCTCAACCGTTCTCATTCTGCGGTGAAGGAAATTCAACATTTGGTGACATCTCATCTCTAGCATGTATAGGCAGCTAAGTTTTGCTCAGGTTTCCACCACATTTGTCTTACATCAGAGGATCAAGCAGACACAGTTAGTTATAAAAGGCATTTATAACACTCATTTACCAGAAGTCAGTTTCTTACTTGGATTTCTACCTTGTCATTCAGAATTATTTATAATGTGATCTGCAACCATTGGAGAGAGATGATTAGCTAATAACAAGCAAGCAATTATCAAAAGAAGGCACCAAACTGGGGAGACTATGAAGCATCATCAAAGTTGTAGGATTATCAAAAGGTGTTAAATATCACTGAGAATGACAATGCTAGAACAAAAGCGTACAAGGCGAGCAATATCAGAGGCATTGGATTCTATCGAGGGACAGGTGGAAGGCAAGACACGCACATCCTGATAGTCAGGATATTCAACAAGGATATGCACAACTATAAGAAACAATGCAGTTTGGACAATAAGGAGCAGGGCGGTGTTCCATTAAGTATCGTGGAATTAAACGCGTATGGCCAATACATCACCGCACCAGAGATGTTTCTAGTTACTGTGGTAGGAGGGCCAAGGGGACACACTACCCTTAAGAGTACGCAATTTGTTATCAGTAATAGAAGACTAATGACCCTGCCATTGGGCATGTTTTGGGGAATGAATGAATGGGTAGAAATTGGAATAGGTACTGCCTTTTCAAGCTACTCTTTGACATTGCTAATTCTCTCTCTTTTTTTTTCTGTTCTTAATACAGTATACAGAAACTTAGTATTCTGTCACTAAGACAGTACTATATAACCATACTGGCATAGCACTTTCTTTTGATGATTATTAAAAGCCTACAAAATAGGTTACTGAATTTGACCCATTTGCAATAAACATTTGAAGTAAAACAAAAAAACATCCATTTTTTACTATATAAACATCCAGACACAATTTTCAAGTTCAGGATCTTTATCATTCTCGACTTGGAACGTGAAACTTCATACATTGTGTGAACGGCACAGGCAAAGAGTAAGTAATTATAAAAAAGAAGGCACTAAGCCAGGAAGACTTTAGTAGCATGTAAAGAGTAAGAAAACTTGAGAAAAAATATATATATATATTGTGCATATTGGGAGGCCACTGAGGGAGGGGGGGGGGAAAAGAGTCACACTGTCTGTGGACTGATGCAGTGTAATACTGTTGGCTCGTGAAGTAAAACAAGCTGTAAACTAGTAAAACTTTACAATGCTACTCTGTATACATAATGTCTGACTAGTGCTAGATTTTGCAGTGCTATCCCAGCCTGGAGTCACCCACCTCAAAGCATAAAGGTTTGCTATAAGACTAGTTCCAGAATATAGGAGGCTGAAGGAGCCAAACTTAATGACACTGGAAGGAAAAATAGAGAGATCATTATCCAGACTTAAAATACACTCGGGAGGGATTGGGGATCAGTGAAACAGAAGTAGGAAGTTTAGATCATTAGATCAGGACAAGTTTTAGGGATGTGATGAAACTTCTGCAGGGTAATAGTAAGCAGGCGAAATTAAATTGTTCGTGCCACCTCCATCCAGTGTTAAAAGCAGAATTATAAGAGAGAATAGGGAGTAATTGCATCAGATGATTGGTGGCAAGGTAAGACCCAGGAGATGAAGTACAGTCCTGTAAACTCTTGTTAGGAAAGAGCAGTATGACTCTGCAGACCAATGCCCCATCCACATTATTTATGGTTTACCTTCACAATCCCAAAAGATAAGCATGACATCTTTGCCTTGTCCATGAAATTCCTAAAGGATATTTGCCACAATTCTCGGGAATACATTGAGCAGTAGGAAATATGCTGCTTTTAAAACTGTCCCTATGCTACAGATTTTACCACTTGATGGCAATACCGCCACCTGCAACCGTACACCAATCCAACTACTGTACATACGCACTCTCACCCTGTGACACTGATACCCTCTGGATGTTGTTTCAGCAGTGTCCACCACTGTACTTTTAGTGGGCAGTCTCTCGGCCCAACTTGCATACCTGTGGTTGCAGATGGCTGTGTACCGTGTATTACGATGTCTTATGCCAGGTTGGAGCACCCTCACGTTGGCTATCCTTGGATAGGTAATCTCATTTAAAATTCAGATGGAGTATGAATTAAGGCATACAACATCTGGTTATATGAAAAGATGATAAAGGCTATACATCTCATTGTATCAACATGGGTGAATTGTCGCCACTGTGTTTGCTACAAGCTGTGGTAGCGATGACGAGGAGGATGCTGTTAGGTCAGTGGATGACCTCATTTCCAACTGTCGAGCTAGCTACACAATGGATGCTCCCAATGACATCAGAGGGACCTATGATTGAGCCAATCAGATGTTGGGTTAAGACAGTAGCTGCATTCTGATTAGTGGTCTATGTAGAGGTTTCGTGGTAACAAATTGCGAGGTGTGGGCCATCTACCCATGCCAGCATTTATTCTCGGTGAGGACACCCTTATGTTGAGACATGAAGCTTTGTCTGTTCTACAGAGTCATGTGGCTGGCAGTCCCAGAGTACTGGACTCTGGAAAATTTAGCTCGACTCCTCTGGTGATCGATTCCCGTGGTGGCGTGTTGAAAACATCAGCCATGGAAATGGACCTCTGCAATAATGAAACCCTATTCAACGACAGCAAGGAAGTGCGAGAACCGATTTCTGTGAAGTAAGTGCTCTGTAACTTTGCACACACATTGTCTCATTCATGGTGCTTTAGTGTCGCTTAGTTGAAACTGGAAGAGTTGTTGACTGAAGGTCAGTGCGGCTGTTTTGAGCAAAGACCCCTCAAGTGCTTCGTCACATGACCGAGCACGTGATGTGATTTATTTCCAACACATCAGACTTTATGTGCATGCAATTCTGCATATCGAACTTACCAGAATTATCCTTTTACTAATACAGCAGTGGTGTTAGGCAGCTATTAATTATAGAGTGTGTCATATTATATTGTGTTAAGGTTTGGGAGCACTGACTACAGGTTGTAAACATGCTTATGACGCTCAATAAAGTAAAGACAATTATCACCAAACATGTAAATATATGTTCTTAAGGTTAATAAACTAGTCTTTGCAAGATATACTGTACATGGTTGTACAAGTGAATCCCTTCTCCATCATATATAAATATGTCATGCTGATAAATTTGATCCATATTATGTTAGCACAGCATCAACTATACATTAATGTGAACTGAAACTTATTCCCTGCTTTACACAAGATTTTGAAGCGATCTATAATTTGGCAGAATTCACTTTGGATTATGTGATGTTGGTCCAGGCACTTTACATGTGTTGATAACCACCGTGAGCAGTTGGCCATCCTGCCTTGTCATTGCTGCACACACACACACACACCAGTCACCAGCAGAGTCCCACAGGGCTCTGTACTCGGTTTTATCTTGTTTCTGATATATGTAAATGATCTCCCAGAGGGTATAGCTTCATTTCTCTCAATGTTTGCTGACGATGCCAAAATTATGAGAAGGATTAAGACAGAGGAGGACTGTTTGAGACTTCAAGAAGACCTAGACAAGCTGAAGGAATGATCGAACAAATGGTTGTTAGAGTTTAACCCAAGCAAATGTAATCTAATGAAGATAGGTGTAGGGAGCAGGAGGCCAGATACTAGGTATCATCTGGGAGATGAAATTCTTCAAGAGTCAGAGAGAGGAAAAAGACTTGGGGGGGGTTGACATCATGCCAGACCTGTCCCCTACAGCCCATATCAAGAGGATAACATCAGCAGCATATGCCAGGCTGGCCAACATAAGAACGGCATTCAGAAACTTGTGTAAGAAATCATTCAGAACTTTGTATACCAACTATGTCAGGCCAATCCTGGAGTCCATATCTAGTCAAGGATAAGACTAAACTGGAAAAGGTTCAAAGGTTTGCCACCAAGCTAGTACCCGAGCTGAGAGGTATGAGCTATGAGGAGACGCTACGGGAATTAAACCTCACTTCGCTGGAAGACAGAAGAGTTAGGGGGGGGACATGATCACCACTCAAGATTCTCAAGTAAATTGATAGAGTAGATAAAGACAGACTATTTAACACAAGGGGAACACGCACAAGGGGACACAGACGGAAACTGAGTGCCCAAATGAGCCACAGAGATATTAGAAAGAACTTTTTTAGTGTCAGAGTGGTTGACAAATGGAATGCATTAGGAAGTGATGTGGTGGAGGCTGACTCCATACACAGTTTCAAGTGTAGATATGATAGAGCCCAATAGGCTCAGGAACCTGTACACCTGTTTAGTGACAGTTAAGAGGCAGGACCAAAGAGCCAGAGCTCAACCCCCGCAAGCACAATTAGGCGAGTACACACACACACACAGGTGGTCCAAACAAAGATATTTTGGACACCCATACTAGAAATGGTAAGTAAGCTCATATGTTTCAACAATTGTAATTGACTGGGAATAACAATTTAAATTATTGTAGAAAGACAGTGTATGTAAAAATCAGAAAACAGTACGACTCAAGAGAATATATGGTGATGGTTGATCATGTTGAATAAATGACAGATGAAAAGACTATCACATTTCTATCCTTCCCTTTCACAGTCATTTGTTTCAGGGCGAATCAGTTGGATAGTCTTAGGCTAGGAGCAAGTAAACGAGAGAGAAAACAAAATTTGCCGTGAAACTGATGATAGAGGTGAATATGGTCTCTGGGTAAATCCCAGGGTAGGAGGAAGATGCAAGTGAAATATATGGCTAAGTGTAGAGAACAAGGCCATGAGTGGCCTTGAGAATGAGAATTCCTTTGCATGACTAGATATGGATGATTTCCTCACCCTTTAGAGATGCCAGATCTATGTGACTGTTTAAAGTAGTGCATATACAGTAACAAATGTATGGAACGTCCAGCAACCTTTAGCTTTTTCCATACTGCTCCTGTCTTCCTTTGTGCCGAATGACTCGTGCTGGCACTAAACTTCTCTGACCGTTTATCGTTTATTAGAAGAGTTTATCTCTTTATTAGAAGTCTCCAACCCATAAAATTGAAAATAGGTTTTGTAAGTTGTTTGTGAATTAAATACCAAGTGTTCAAAACAATTCATTAATATTATTCAACAAAATATATTTGAAAGTGATAACTACAGTCAATGTAACCTTCCTGCTTATGAAGTGGAACACCACTTGGAAAATAAATTTTCAAGAATTGTACCGTAACAATATTTTAGCAAGTGACAAATACTAGTTCCTGACAGATACTAAGTACAGAAGGCAGTGTGAAAAGGTGTTCCACAGTTACAGTTCGTTCTCGTTCTCTCTCTCTCCCGTTCTCTCTCTCAACAGGTACCCAGTATATCCTGTCAGAGAAAGTGCATCTACAATTCCACAAATATATAATAGATCATTTTCATGGCAAGAAAATTAATTTTTTATTTGATATTTGTATATAAATGGCTCAGTATCTTACTACAAACAGAAAGCCATAAATTTATTATGACAAAAATAGTTGTTTGCACGTTTAATAAAATGATAAAAAAATACAATTATTACAAAATATTATTTGGAGAGAGTAAATTATATGAATTATAAAATGTAACTTTAGCTCGACATATATTTTCAAAATATCAGGTATAATTTTACAAACTCATTAACTGAAATAATCAGATTTACAAGGCCACTCACATCTGAACGTCCCACAGGAACTAACTCATATACAATAGGGGCATGAATGTTTATAACAAATTGCTTAAAAATATATATACAATATATATATATTATAAAATACATTGATCAATAACAGCTATGCACACAATATATATGCTAATTAAGTAATTTGGATATATTATAATTTTATCTATACAGTAAATACCTTTAACATCTTTATTTCCCCTGGAACTCTTCCTTGAACGGGCAGCAACAATTGTTATACAAATATTCAAACCATTTTCAATTCTTAGCGACTTGCAACATAAAGTACTCTGAAGAATTATCAACCTATCGTCAATTATCGTACAGTACATTACCAGCAAGAGGTTACGGCTGTAACAAGAACGCGTACAAGAAATAACACTTCCATCAGCAAGAGCCCAAAAATGTGCAAACAGACAACATGAAACCAACGACAAAAGGAACCAAATGTCTGCTAAATTTGAAGGGAAAACTGGGAATGTAACAAACCATCAGTGATGATAATAAAGCAGGAAGAACGAACATCTGTTGTTGTTATCGAGAACAAATTCACAGTAATAATGGATATCTGGGACAATCAACATGCCCAGAGATGTACGGTAGCTGCTGCTTTACCTGCATTGTTTCAAGGTGATGTTGAATCGTACCAGCTTTTAAATACCTAAATGTGCCTGTTACAGTTAAGAGTATTCCCTTCAAAGTTATATTCTCTGTAATAATTAAAGAATACTCCAAAATTAAAAAATAAACAGTATATATATATATATAGACCTGACTTCTAATGTGTATAACAACATTCACTTTGGTTTCATCTATATATTCCCTCCCCCTTCTATACCAGAGATGATTCAAGTATTCTCTACTCTTATGGATTATCACACGACTAAGAGGAGAGACACTCGCCAAGAACCAAAACTGACTAAAAGGTGATATTTGATGACCTTGCCTATACATTACTTTGCAGACATTATTTTATGCCTAGTAGACTTACAATTACACGAGTAAGATATTAAAGCATAATGTGGTCATGTGTGTGTTTGTAGTTCTTAGTTATAAAGAACATAAAAATTTTAATCTCTAGTATAATACAGTACCCCCATTTGTGCATCTTATAAAACAAGGTTAAGCCACATACTGTATAATCAAATATTAGTATTATAAATATGTACTGTATATATACACAATTTATCTATTACCCTGAACCCCCCAAAAAAAATTTGTTTGTGGGGGAAGGGATGAAGGAGCAAATCAATAATGCTAATTAAAATTCTAGAAGTCAGGCATATTAAGATAAGTGTCATTATGGGAAAATGTAAAGTACCACCTCAAGACCTCAACCCAAAAAAGTATCTACCAAAAAGCTGGAGAAGCATCGAAGATTTTTACATGCATTCAAGTACCCAAAATTTCAACACAGTGCAGGCGATGAGTCACAATAACGTGGCTAAAGCAAGTTGACCAGACCACACACTAGAAGGTGAAGGGACGACGACGTTTCGGTCCGTCCTGGACCATTCTCAAGTCGATTGTGTATATATCGACTTGAGAATGGTCCAGGACGGACCGAAACGTCGTCGTCTCTTCACCTTCTAGTGTGTGGTCTGGTCAATTTCTATACAGTAACTGATTCTAGTTAGAAAGATAAGACCCAAGATACCCCTCACAATGCCCACTCAATCTGGAAGAGAAAGATGATTTTCCCAAAATCATCAATCATTTTGGACAATAACACAAATTAACAGTAAAACTCATGACCACAAGACAAGAAAAAAAAAAGTCATTTTACAGAACACATCACAAGGATAATTAGCAAAAAGCTTGCAGAACTACATTTCAATCATGGACATGCATATGGTCATGCTAATAGTGACAATTCTGGTTTAGCGTACATCACATCACAGAGAAATAAACACTATACCTATTGCCAATCACAGAGGCGAGTAATATCATACAGTAGTGAGCTTGTGCCTCCAGGTATGAAATATGTACGTTTCCATACACAGCAAAATCTTTGTTATTTTTACCTTATTCACAAAATGAACAGATTTTATATAATTATCGATACAAAAATCAGCTCTTATTATTTCACACTAACATTAAATTTAAATAAACATACAAATTGCTTCTATACAATTCTATATATATATACAAAAAAAGATGAAGCACATGAAAATTTGATCAAGACAAAAGTGATAAACAATTATTTTAGAAGCCCAGTGACCACCACAAATCAAGAGAACCCCAACATCAACAACATCAACAGTACACACAGAAAGCTGATAATGCCTTATGGCACCAACCGACCTGTTTCAAGTCCTCGTTAGGCATTACCAATGCTAATTAAAAGTAATTTAGTAAGCATTTATGTGATTCCATTAGACTTACATAGGTGTAAAAATTAAAGTGTTAGTAATAACAGTGCAAAGTATTGACACTGGCATAACAATCCAAGTTAAGATGACAGGGTATTATACACTGGCACATCTTTATCGTATCAGAGGTGCCGATAATCACTCAAACATGAATGGACTGTCATGGAGGTGCACAATATACAACCCACGTAAGAAATCATGTCATCGTATCTTAACGCACAGGAATATTAAACGATTCACAGATAACGACTCTAAATGAAGTGTTTGCAACTAAAATTGTCTGATATGTTTTACATTAAGTTTTTATGCCACACAAAAAGTTATTCAGAGGTTGACATACTCTTCAAACAATATGCAGAGTTGTCATGCAATCCCAGCACTGGATTTCATGCCAAAATGCCATCATAAAGTACAGTAAAGTACATACCTACATTACCAACCAATTTGAATACAAGTTGTATATGTGCATGTATAAAGCCCAAATTATTTATCAATATTAAAATCTTGAGCCAAATGTTGGCAATTTTTTAATTTCTAGGTTAACTTGTATTAATAAGGGTAAGGCCAGGGATTTTGTAAGTACATACAGTATTGGTACAGACTAAATTTCAATGACAATCAAGTTATTAGGAATATTTAGTTGCCAAAGAATGTTTTTATTACTGTGTCAGTATCATAAAGTATTTGGCAAATGGAATTGTTACATCACCTGAATTCCATTAGTAGGCAACTGTACTTCCACCCTTTAGTATTTGTTTTTCTAATGACAGCTTATACTAAATCAATGTTTTAAATCATTTTGATAACACACACCTGTACAAGGCCATTACAAACTTACAAAAAATACTATTGGGTAGCCTTTCTTATGAACCAGAAAAATATATATACCTTAAAAGAACTAGTAGGAGCCTCGCATCTACATCATTAATGCATCAGTCACTGTGTTCTTTTTTCTTAGCGGTGGTGACCTTTGATATTACAGCAGACGCTCCACTTGCCACCGTGCCGGCTGTTCCCACAACCACCGACCCGGCTGTCCCCACAACACCCGCACCTACACTATATGTTGTTCCTGCCACCCACTTGACACTGGTAACACCAGCACCCACAGTAGATGACCCTACAAGAAAAATGGCATATATATTTTTTTTTTGTTAACAAACCTGCACTGTACATTATACTTTTGATTGTGTAATCGTGTAGGTTTAGACTTTAACAGTAAGGTTAAACTAAATCACCGTTTCACACATTTTAGAACATCTTTTGTCCATTATATATACATTTTTCAAATGACACTATTGAATAACATTACTGCATTGAAAAATAAAATAAATGTGTCATTAACATAAATATCTATAAAGATCTTCGGGGAACTTCCGCCTGCCCCAGACCCACCACAACAGGACGATTGCTCTATGAACGCTCATGCATCTTGACATCATTGACATTTCTTCACTTCACCATAGCCAAAGCCACAAATTTTTTTCCAGCGATAACAAAGCATTTTAACAATATGAAAATAATTTTGTTTTCTTTAATTTTTCTCCAAGCAGCAGGGCACTGTCTCTTATAAACAGTGGTGCAGCCAAGGGGTTAATGAGACTTCGGACGACCTGTGACAAACAAGCCCTTATTGAAGTGGAATGTTTAGCTCTAGTGCACATTCTCTCAGAACCCAAGGTGAAACTAGTCCAACTGCTTTATTTTTTCCTAGCTCAGTAATTTTTCCCACTTCGTCTCGAGACACCTCTGTATACTCTATGGTGTTCTCTGGAATTAGTATGGTGTCTGGTTCTCTCAAAACCCCATTTTGCAGAATAACTTTGGAACTGTTCATTTAGTGTTTCACACATTTCCTTTTCACTCTTGGCAAATCTGTTCTCCATTTTCAATCTATTTCATCATGTACAAGCGGCTTGCTTTTAATAAATTTATAGAAAAGGCCTGATTCTGTTTTACAGTTGTCTGCTATCCCTTGCTCGCATCCTGAGAGAGCAGAGCAAACAAGCAGCTCAAGCGGCATAAAGAAAGCACTGCCCAAGAACACCCGGAAGATGAAACACACTTCTCACCACTCCAGGTTTGACAGAAGCCCTACCAATACCTGAAGTAAAGGAGGGGTTTGTAAGCAAGCCAGGAAGAATCAGAGAAGCCAAACTCTAAAGAGGATGGGTCCAGGAGGGAAGCAAGCTCCTGCAGGAGGGAACCAAAAAATGTCTGCCCATGAAAATGAAGGCAAAAGACAGGGCAACAGGAACCTCTGAAAAGACAATTATGCAGAACCAAAGAGCAAGCAGAAGCACACCATGGGGGATGGGAGGTGATAGGGGTGGAGAGTGTTGAGGGGAGCCAAGCAATCGAGCGCATAGAAAGAAGAGTAATAGAAGAAATCCTTTCATGAGCAAAACCTCTCGGAGGGAACCAAATACTGTACCAGGAGCAATGGAAGGGCACCCGCAAACCCCCTTTGGGCTTTTCCCAAGCCCCAGGGTCCAGTTATGATGGCCCCGGAACAGAACTGTATTCTGTTATTCCGTGCCCAATGCCTGGTACAGATTGACATCATCCAACAGAGCAAGATCGGAGCCAGGTAACTGTTGCAAATTTAAAGACTCCACATCCCCCAGTGGGTAGGGATGGCTCAACTGACTCCATCAACCAAGGGGCAACATCAGGAGTTGGCCAAGCTACATTAACAACTAAACCCTGACCTGACAAACCCTCAGACATTTCAGAGCTTTAACCAAGGAAAGGAGAGCTCAAATGTTGGGAGCATGAAACCAGCAGGGAAAGGAAGAGTAAACAGACCAAGTGGAATTCACCTTCTCCAAAATTAGATTCCTAAACACCCAAAGGGCCATCTCTGGGGCATCCAATTTTGCTGCAAACCATGAAAGTGGGGAAAAATAACCCCACAAAGCAGCAGCTACCTGAAAACCCTCCTGTCCCAAGATAGGATCTGATAAAGACGCAGAATGCACAAAGACACAGGACTCTTCAGTTGAAGGACCAAATAAACAGCAAGAAGGAACATGTGCATGCACGTATGCACACATAAGGCATAAGGCCCACAAGCACAAAGGCAGTGCAGCCAGACCAGCACCATGTGGAATCCTAAAACCAAAGCAGAACAGAAGCAGCCAAGAGAAGGACAGGAAACCTGACTTAAGGCCTCAAGCAAGAACCAGCCAAGCATGATCCCCAGGACTGAAGCAACTGGCATCTCAGCCAAGCGAACACGATGTTGCTGGAAGCAAATGAGCCGAAGAAATTCAAGAAAACATTTATACACCAACAATTACTGTACTCCCAATCAATAAATGAAATGCACTGAAGAAAGAAGTTTGTGGAAACTGCCATCGACCACAATTTAATGCCAAATATGACAAAACTTGAATGCCAGAAATTAAATTAGAAAGCACCAGATATGACAAGACAGGAAACAAAAGGAAGGCACCACCTAACACGAAGCGGGAGTAGCTGGCACAGTACACCAGAGAGGGGAAGAAGGTGTAAATGTGCACCAGTTTATAAAGAGGCCATGCCAGAGAAGAAACCATGAGGAGAGAGAGTTACCATAGGCACAGCCCCACAAGTTAACTCGAGTAGCTTTCACATTCAATCCCAGAATTTTGGAAAACTTTGATTAACCTTGTTTAGTACATTTCCATGCTTACCTACGGTATAAATCCCAGAGGCTACTCCAGAAACTGCCCTCTTCAAATAGCCTGGAGATTGCTCTGGGCGAGTGTCGGGCGGTGTGGTGGGAGTAGTGGCTTCACTACGATCTGGACCTTCCACAGTACTAGATGTGGTTGATGTAGGAGAGGAAGGTGAGGTAGCATTAGATCCCTGAAATAATCAAATGATTAATATCCTACAACATACAGTACCGGGTACTCCAGCAGTGCACCATTACGATAGTTTGTTTAATTTTTGGTAAAACATCAAACTACTCTATGCCAATTCATGCATTCAAAATCAAACAAGATTCCAGATTTGCCAAAACATTAAATAATGCAGAGTCAAGAACCACTTCCAAGTTTTCATTTGTTGAACTTTAACAAATCGACACATGTGCTGAAGAACTTTACACTGGTGTCCCTTCTAACTACACTATATATTAACAAGAAAAAAGATTACCGTGCTATACATATATAAATTAAAACAACATTTCTCAACCAGGAAACAATCACAGAATCGCAGAACCAAGGTAACTAGGGGTTCTGCAAGAAAGTGATAAATAGGCTAATTTTACTCGTGTGCAAACATATTTCAGAGTTATTTGTGTGCAATTCTCATTAAACCAGTATCAAAAGCAAAGACAGAAATCATCTCCTTTCAATCGACAATAAAACCTATGTGTTTTTATCTAAAGTACAACCTGGAATTATTTCAAGAGTACATACAAAGGTTGAGAAACACTGAATTAAAGGATTAAGATACAGAAATATGATAAAACAATCTTAACAGAAAACACAACCAAGGCTCCAGGAATAATAGAGCCAAAACATTCTCCAGTAGGAGCTTTGCCCTATATTTAATCATACAAATCATTTTATACACCATTTGGGCAGTGCTCAAAATCAATGGAAAAATACAAAATTAAGGAAATACAAAGGATACAATGAGAATACAGTATTATCAAAATAGACTACACTGATAAGTCAATACATTAAAGACATTGCAGAAGACACGGCAAAATGTTTCAGGAGAATCCAAATTTATAGCTCCATTACTTAACTGCTGGCTTGAGCGTAATGAATGACTAGTGGCAAGTTACCTGTCACCGTGCAGGTCCGGCCACCCTCATGCACACTGGTGGCCACCTGTCACACAGCCTGGTGGCCACCTGTCACACAGCCTGGTGACCACCTGTCACACAGCCTGGTGGCCACCTGTCACACAGCCTGGTGGCCACCTG
>NC_091220.1:15721199-15796199 GCF_040958095.1 Procambarus clarkii | reverse complement strand
CAGAGGTTCTAGACACAGGGAGGCTTCACACTACACGGCAGAGGTTCTAGACACTGGGAGGCTTCACATCACAGGTTCCAGACACACCGCAGAGGGAGGTCCTGGAGCGTGGCAAGGCTTCCCACCACACCGGGAGGCTTCCCACCACACCGGGAGGCTTCCCACCACACCGGGAGGCTTCCCACCACACCGGGAGGCTTCCCACCACACAGACAGAGGTCCTGGATCATGGGGAGGCTTCCCACCAATACTGACCACGTTCTGCTAGTCACTGAAGCAAATGCAATTTTGTGGGTGTAGTTTATGGAGGGGTTTGTTCATTAACATTTTGCACACTGTTCATTTCATTCGTTTATTTCATTCTTATATTGAAATTAAAAAAAAAAACATGGGTTACAAAGTCTTCCCAGTTTGGTGCCTTCTTTTGATAATTACTCGGTCTAACAATTTATAAATATATTGCACAGTATGCATCATGTGTTCAAGATGAATATATGTAAGGTTAGGGGTGCAGTTGATAAAACATGTGAGCTATCTGCTGTGCTGTATCTACTGTAAGAAAACAGTAGATACTGAAATAGCCAATAGCCAGTAAATACTGAAATAGCGAATGTCGGCTCTGGCCTAATTCTTGCATCCATATGTAGCCTAGTTGTATTGTATTTGTGTAAGTATTTTGTTTACATGATATAGTGTTCACACCTTTTATGTGAGGCCATTGGACATTGTATTATTTGAATACAAGCTCACAATGGTCATTCACTGTATTATTTGAGTTCAAGCTCACAATGGTCATGCACCGTATTATTTGAGTACAAGCTCACAATGGTCATGCACTGTATTTGGCTCAAAAGTGGTGGCAAGCACTTGGGGGGTAAAGTTGCCGGTCTCCGGACACTTGGGATTGTATGTAAAACACCAATGAAGATATTAAATAAAATATAACTCATTAAATTTGACGATAAAACTAAAATCTGATTTTTAAAAAACCATGAACTGACTCGTGGAAATATAAAATTTATTCAAACAAATTTATGCAAGCTTCCCTTAGTGTTTTGATGCCGTTTTTTTTATTTCTGTACAACTGACGAAATTCCTGCAATTTTTATGGTTTTGTTACATGTACTGATTCAGTTGGTTCAAGTTTTTTATGCACGAATATTTGGAGACTAGTGACGTGAACCTCCACATGGCTTGGAAACTATGTAGTATCGGTGACATCACTTGCAGTGTGCAAATATATTTGATTATCCACATTACTGGAACTTTTTGACCTCCTAACCTGGCAGCATTAACTATGCACAAAAAAAAAAAAAAGGTGATTTATCATTAATTGGCAAAAGTTCAGTATATACTGTACTGTACCTGTATTTATTATTTTTCTTATTGATTGCTCATTAAATGTTAATTGCATTTCAGATTTTTATTTTAAGATTATTTTTGACATTTTTAATATTTTCCTTCATATACAGTATTAAATTTAATTTACTTCTGATAGCCTTAAAATCCTCCTCCTACCAATTTATATGGTGTGGGAGGGGGAATGACTAGATCTTCTAGTCATTTTCATTTGGTCATTGAATTGACTGTACCTTCCCTGCTTGGTGTGTTCTTTTGATAATTAGTTGCTTACTTGGTCACTGAATCACAAGACATTTATTATTAAACTATTAATTTTAAATTAGGGTAAATTTGCTTGCCATGAGCTACCTCCACAATACAAATTCTTCAGTGGCTGTATCATTGGATACAGCCACTGTATCCAATGATACTAAAACCCCCAAATAGGGTGTCCTTTCAAACTGTCCCCTTTGGAGTCATTATGGTGCTAAACAAGAGTGAATGTTCTAGCCAGCTTGGATTTATTGCCAGAAAATACATTACAGAAAATCCGGACTCCCTCACAAATACTGCAGTGATACCCTAAGGATTACCAATTGGCATTCTTGCAAACTTGCAGTTGGTTGGCTCTTGTTTACTACCCCTAACCCTCACCATGTGGCAGCATCCTCTGAATATCTACTTCACAATCTGAATAATTGCTCAATTCTTGTGCTGGATTGAGCAAGTGAGGCCGGAACTCGGTGATTGTTCTCTGAGACGTGTTACTGTGCAGAGAGCTTGTTGTATTAGTGGACGTTTCTCGTGTGTGTTCCAATTTTGTCTAGAATTTTTAACCAAATGAGTTATCAGTTATTTTCTGTTCTAGTTTAGTTCATTCATTTACAGCAATGGACATTCTCCCCTTGAGCTATTTCCACTGCATTTGCATTTTCTCTTATTTGGTTCCTCATGCTCCACACACTTTTGAGTACACCCACTTGAATAAGGTTACTGGAATTTTGCAGGATGCGATTCTTCTTTCATCTCTTTGGCTTGTTTCAGGACTGCTTTCTTACCCAACTCTAGGGATCAGTTACTGTTGCTATATACACCTAAGAGGCTCTCCATTGAGCTTTGCATGTGTTTTAGGGTAAATCTATGCTTCTATATTCAGCACAGCTGGACTAAGACAATATCCTAGAGGTTGTCTTGACAGTTCATTGCACTCGGCCAAGAGTCGTCTCTTTTTCTTGTTTCTTGTCACTCCTCCAATGTGTTCGTTTCCAGAACAACCTCTTGTGTGGAACTCTGTCGAAAGCCTTTTTCATGTCCATATAGATGCAATCAACCCAACCATCTCTTTCCTGTAAAATCTCAGTGGCTTGATCATAGAAACTGAGTAAATTCATTATGCAGGATCTTCCAGATCGAAAATCATACCCTGTTACTATATCGTTTTTCTTCAGGTGTTCTACCCATTTAGTTTTAATTATTTTTCCAATATTTTGACTATTACACTAGTCAATGATACAGGTCTATAATTGAGTGGGGTCTTCCCTGTTGCCACTTCTGTAGATTGGAATTATGTTAGCCTTTTTCCACACATCTGCTGGGTTATGGAGATGCTTTGGTCTGTTTTCTTAATTCTTGGTCAAGAATGCTTTTTTTTTTCTTTTCTAAGTAAACCTTAGTTTGGCATGGGCTCTGCATGTCCATTTGCAGCAACACCATACAGTATTTTGAGTTTGGTCGAGTCTCTGTATCATTATCTATATATATTGTTTTTCCTCTTCAAGCATTCCTGTTCTAAGTTTTTTTATTCAGTGGCTGTGGATTTTTACAGTACATGTTTCTCTACTAGTCAGAATGGTAAACGCAGGTCGGCTGCAGGATTTCCATTGTGCCTAGCACCAGTGGGACTCGGCAGGGACAGTTTGAAAAGATTCGACAGCACATGTCGACGACGTTCTTGGTCCAGACAGTTCTTGCCTTAGGCAGCCTCACATTTCAAAATCCAACTCATAAAGTACCCTGTACTATACAGTAATTATAGATTTTGAATTGCTACCCATAAATATGATCTACAGATTACTGTATATACAAATTTAAGAGCATTATTAAGATTGTTGAATTGCTAGTTTACTCGGTTTAATATAATTTCGGTAGAGAACGCAATTTTGTAGTATAAAACAAAGTGTGTGCTGTGTCTGTTAACTTCATTTTAGATTGACATCAAGTTTACTTGTGCACAAGAATAAGATACACTCGGTTATGAGAACACACACACGTATGTAGTACTAGACCACACACTAGGTGAAGGGACGACGACGTTTCGATCCATCCTTTACCATTATCAAGTCAATTGTGACAATCGACTTGAGAATGGTCCAGAACGGACCGAAACGTCGTTGTCCCGTCACCTTCTAGTGTGTGGTCTGGTCAACATACTTCAGCCACATTATTGTGACTCATTGCCTGCATGTAGTACTACCAAATTATATTGATACTGTAGGGATTTTAAGAAAAGCATGCTAAGAGTGATTGTGACACTTGAGTACCGTACAATGAATGTCGAGTGTAGAACTAACAATAACCATCCTAACCTAATTTCAGCTTAACACCTTTTCCATTGTTTTATCTTCAATAACGTGGCCATCCCAACCTGTACTCGGGGATTTGCATACTGTACCAGGAAGCCTAATGATCCATAGTGAGGTTATTCTTTTTAACCTTGTTAATTTAACCCAAAAGAAATGTTACCCATTGTTATTCCCCTGGTTCAGTTAATTGCAAGCTTTCTGCAGGTTTCGGTAATACAGTAAGAAGAATTTAATTGACATTTTCATATGCCTTACGAATCCATAGCCTGTTAATTTTTACAGGGTGTTTAATGATCCTAGAGAAGTACTGTATGTACTAAGTATATCACTTGCCTTTTCCAAAATTAGTGTTTACCGTATTTCATATTCAGAAGATCAAATGTTTGCAAAATGTAAAATATATTTGGATAAAGGAGCTTTGTAATAAATCATTACACATGCTTCTAAACTTCTTTTTATGCTTCATGACATTAACATACTGCAATGTGAAGACAGTACAAGGTTAATATAATAATTTTACATTATTATATAATAATATAATATGGTCTTCTTGCCAATTAATAATAATTGCAAGAGGACAACTCTTGCAATATGAGTGGTCTTCTGTAAACTGTCTTAGCTTTCATGTGCTGTAGTTGTGCTTAATTCTAGATCTTTGGAGTTTACACAAAGTTGGGGGGGGGTACCTTAAGGTGGCTTCCGGTGCTTCCCGGGGGGGGGGGGGGGGGGGTCAGTCTCGTTAGGTATGTTTAGTGTTGCATCACATGCTTCGTAGAAATTGCTTTAAATGTTTTGATATATTTAAGCAAAATGTTTACAGTTAACAAAATTAGGTTTAGCAAAGTGAATGCAGCTAATGCATCTGCTAATTGTTCTTTCCCTTGCAACAGAATTAGATTTTCTTTTACCTGAATGAGAGTGGTGGTTGCCATATAATTCACCACACTAAAGGTTTGTAGTTCATGCATAATTGTGCATTTTGCAAACCTTGGTGCAAAATCTCTCTTATAGTACAGTATCTAACAGCTGTCTTTTAATACTTATAATTTGAAGATTATTATTGATTGAATTTCATATGATGTTAATATTTTACCTGTGTTAGATTTTTATGCAAGCTTTCATTGGTATTTTTGGTTTCTGAAAAAACATTAACCAAATCTTTCCCAACCTTAATGCACCAAAAAAAACGTGTTAACGTGATGTATTGATGAGAAAATCGGTAGGAGGCATGAGGATTCGAACCCATGCTCTGGGTACTCCTAGAGTACCCAGTGTGTTTGTGCACATCACGAGTTTTCCCCATGGTGTGCAAAAAAAAATAATAATTTGCTTACGCCTTTTGACAAAAAGTATTGTGCAGCAGATTTGAGCTATGGTAGGGCAAGCAAACGCTCTTGAATCCACTGAGGTTTAGATTCGTAGATTAAACATCTTTTATATTTTTAAAATTTAACGAATGTTATTTAAAAATATTGATTCGTGTGTGTGTGTGGATTCCAGCTATCACTTGTATGACAGTTTTGGCTTTTATTTATATATATATATGCAAACAAGCCTGAATGGTCCCCAGGACTATATACAACTGAAAACTCACACCCCAGAAGTGACTCGAACCCATACTCCCACAACTGGTATGTACAGGGACGCCTTAATCCGCTTGACCATCACGACCGGACATAAGGAAGTGATAGCCGAGGCTATTTGAACCACTTCCCCGCCGGCACTCGGATGGTAATCTTGGGCATAGCATTTTATCAAATCACCTCATTCTTTGGGGCACACGTGAGGAACACAAATGCAAACAAGCCTGAATGGTCCCCAGGACTATATACAACTGAAAACTCACACCCCAGAAGTGACTCGAACCCATACTCCCACAACTGGTATGTACAGGGACGCCTTAATCCGCTTGACCATCACGACCGGACATAAGGAAGTGATAGCCGAGGCTATTTGAACCACTTCCCCGCCGGCACTCGGATGGTAATCTTGGGCATAGCATTTTATCAAATCACCTCATTCTTTGGGGCACACGTGAGGAACACAAATGCAAACAAGCCTGAATGGTCCCCAGGACTATATACAACTGAAAACTCACACCCCAGAAGTGACTCGAACCCATACTCCCACAACTGGTATGTACAGGGACGCCTTAATCCGCTTGACCATCACGACCGGACATAAGGAAGTGATAGCCGAGGCTATTTGAACCACTTCCCCGCCGGCACTCGGATGGTAATCTTGGGCATAGCATTTTATCAAATCACCTCATTCTTTGGGGCACACGTGAGGAACACAAATGCAAACAAGCCTGAATGGTCCCCAGGACTATATACAACTGAAAACTCACACCCCAGAAGTGACTCGAACCCATACTCCCACAACTGGTATGTACAGGGCTATCACTTCCTTATGTCCGGTCGTGATGGTCAAGCGGATTAAGGCGTCCCTGTACATACCAGTTGTGGGAGTATGGGTTCGAGTCACTTCTGGGGTGTGAGTTTTCAGTTGTATATAGTCCTGGGGACCATTCAGGCTTGTTTGCATTTGTGTTCCTCACGTGTGCCCCAAAGAATGAGGTGATTTGATAAAATGCTATGCCCAAGATTACCATCCGAGTGCCGGCGGGGAAGTGGTTCAAATAGCCTCGGCTATCACTTCCTTATGTCCGGTCGTGATGGTCAAGCGGATTAAGGCGTCCCTGTGCATACCAGTTGTGGGAGTATGGGTTCGAGTCACTTCTGGGGTGTGAGTTTTCAGTTGTATATAGTCCTGGGGACCATTCAGGCTTGTTTGCATTTGTGTTCCTCACGTGTGCCCCAAAGAATGAGGTGATTTGATAAAATGCTATGCCCAAGATTACCATCCGAGTGCCGGCGGGGAAGTGGTTCAAATAGCCTCGGCTATCACTTCCTTATGTCCGGTCGTGATGGTCAAGCGGATTAAGGCGTCCCTGTACATACCAGTTGTGGGAGTATGGGTTCGAGTCACTTCTGGGGTGTGAGTTTTCAGTTGTATATAGTCCTGGGGACCATTCAGGCTTGTTTGCATTTGTGTTCCTCACGTGTGCCCCAAAGAATGAGGTGATTTGATAAAATGCTATGCCCAAGATTACCATCCGAGTGCCGGCGGGGAAGTGGTTCAAATAGCCTCGGCTATCACTTCCTTATGTCCGGTCGTGATGGTCAAGCGGATTAAGGCGTCCCTGTACATACCAGTTGTGGGAGTATGGGTTCGAGTCACTTCTGGGGTGTGAGTTTTCAGTTATATATATATATATATAATTTAACTTCTGTATTGAGCTTTTTACCATTTTGGGTCAGTTTTGGCAAAGATGTACTGCCAAAACCCAAAATCCAAAGGTGTACTGCCTTGGCTGCCAAAACTTGTTATTGCAACTAGTCTTGAGTGTTGTGTGCATTAATATGATGCATGATAGGCATTACTATGACCCAAGCTCTGCATGCTTATATTTTGTGTGGGGGGTCGTCATAGGTCACGGTTATATTGGTGGGGGTCGAAATGAGGTGGCCTTGATTTATCTGTGCTTTGTGCTGCAGTTTTCCTAGGTTTCTTTACTAATTCAAGACCTTGCTACTAATATTTTAATATTAAGAATGAAAAGAAACATTATCACTGGCTGAGGAAATGTTTGTATTTCTGCAGCATTGCTGGTTGACTAATGTGGCAATTTTATTTAAATAATTTTTATTTTGCAGTAAAGGACAATTTTACTGTATTCCTAAGAATGCTATTTTAAATAATTATAAATTAAGATTGTTATAATTAAAGAATTCATTAAATTTATTAAATTGAAATTGCATGATTTCCAATGTTTAATTTTATAATGAAACATATAAAGTATCACCAAATAGTTTGGTGAAGCAAGGATTTTCATACAATTAAGAATTCTGCTTGAAACTTGGTTGTGGAATGCAGTCATTTTTATTATAGCAGTAGTTTTAGTAATTCACCTAAAATTAGGGGAAACTAAAGAGGATATTCTTTTGTTGTGTAGTAGGGGATGGCGGTGGCCCTGTGCGTGCGGCACCAGACCTCCCGACAACCGTGGCTGTGGCAGAGGTAACACCTGTGCAACGTCTGCAAGGTGGGCCACGGCGTCGTTTTCTTAGATAGGTGCCATTTTCGCCTTCTTATCTAAGTGGCACTGCTGTGCTTTCCTTTTCAAGTGACTCAAAGCTGCCCCCACTGTGGTCAAGGATTACACCTGGTCCAAGGCTGTTGTTGTTCACCAAGTTTGTCTCTTAGCCTGGTTTAATGCTCATTAGGAGGGTCCAGTGTAAAACTATTGGTTCAGTGTTTTATAGTTTTGTCATGTGTGGTAGTTTATATGGTGCATAATACTTTTCATTCTAAGCCATAGTGGGTGAATCAGGCACATTTGTAATGGAAAGGGCAACTGGTGAGCAAGTACAGTACTCTAAATTATATACAAGTTATCATACTATTTTGTAATTAAATTTTCATATAAAATGTCTGTGATGGTTGTAGCTATTAAACTTTGTGTCTTTTAGAAGCAGAATGAAAGTAAAGATTTCCCGGTGCCGTTACAGACACCTTCGACGATGCAGTGGAGGAGCGGGTCATTAACGAGGAGTACAAGATATGGAAGAAGAACACTCCTTTTTTGTACGACCTTGTCATGACTCATGCCTTGGAGTGGCCGTCGCTTACAGCACAGTGGCTCCCTGATGTTACAAGGTGAAATGTGAAATGGTTACCTCTGCAGGCCATGAGTCACAATAACGTGGCTGAAGTATGTTGACCAATGCACACACTACAAAATGAAGGGACGACTATGTTTCGGTCCGTCCTGGACTATTCTCAAGTCGCAATCGACTTGAGAATGGTCCAGGACGGACCGAAACAAGTCGATTGCGACTTAAAAATGGTCTAGGACGGAACGAAACGTCGTCATCCCTTCATTTTCTAGTGTGGATTGGTCAACAGAGTTATCTCTGTGAAATAGACCACACACAACCTATAAAATATGTGGAAAGGTATTTAAAGAACTCTAATAAAGAATGCTGTACCTCCGTGATTTTATCAAAGTGTATTGTAGCTGATGTTTATAACTTATGCTCTGGTTAAATGTACAGTACAGTACTGTATTTATGATAAGTTAAAATGCAAATTTACAACAATAGTTCAAAGTTTGCTGTGGTTTATTACCGAAGAGAAACAATGTATACAGTGGAAAGATTTATAGTGATTAAACATATTTACTTGGAAATGTGTTAGGAATTACACCGTAGTTAAAAACTGTATTTTAGAGTAACGAGTTGAAATAGTCCATGAAAATGTCATGGAGAAATATATGAAGTGCAAAAGCCAGTGAACCCAGGAGTGAAGAGAGAGCATGGAGATGGTTTGTGCATTTTGCATGAACGGATGATTAATCAGGAGTTCATATTCAAATTAATTTGTGTGTAGGAGGGAGGTCAGGATGAAGATGGGCAGACATTGAGAGTGTGAAGAGGTAGTAATTGGATATGAATAAAATGTAGGTTATGCATAGGGAGCCGAGCGGACAGCACGCTGAACTTGTGATCCTGTGGTCCTGGGTTTGATCCCAGGCGCCGACGAGAAACAATGGGCAGAGTTTCTTTCACCCTATGCCCGTTACCCTATTTTGCCTGGCAAAATATTGCCGGAACAACCGTGGATATCTTCAAGAGGAAACTAGATATATTCCTCCAAGGAGTGCCGGACCAACCGGGCTGTGGTGGGTATGTGGGCCTGCGGGCCGCTCCAAGCAACAGCCTAGTGGACCAAACTCTCACAAGTCAAGCCTGGCCTCGGGCCGGGCTTGGGGAGTAGAAGAACTCCCAGAACCCCATCAACCAGGTTACCTAGCAGTAAAATAGGTACCTGGGTGTTAGTCAGCTGTCACAGGCTGCTTCCTGGGGGTGGAGGCCTGGTCGAGGACCGGGCCGCGGGGACACTAAAAAGCCCCGAAATCATCTCGAGATAATCTCAAGATATGGCAAGGGACGATGCTGAATGGAAGGTGTTTGAAAGTGAATCCGCTCTGCAGTATTGAAAGCAATCCACTCTGCACTGCACATGTGTGACAATTCTTGAGGAGCATCATATGCCAAGTTATAAGGAGTGGTGGAATACCATCCATTCCTCTCCAGTTGTTACAACATGGCAAAAGTGAACTAAAATGCCTAATTTAACTGAGGACCCCATATGGATAGAAAAGGGGAGTCCGTCAATTTTTGAGAGCCGCTATGATTTGTAGTAACCCTAAATTTTTGCCGTTGGAAATTGATAGGTCAAAATGTCATGCAATATTAGAGAAGACAGATTGGGAATACTTCCGTCGATGACTGCTGGTGGCGATTCTTATTTATTTTATTATTTATTATACAAATTAATAATATAATGAAAAATTATGTTGAATTTTTTTTTTACTTTTGTGCATAGGAAGGTATGATCATTTCTCCATAGTTGCTGTTTAAGGGTTAACATTGATATTCTTGGTAATGTTCATTTACAAATAAAATTCCCTGACTTTGGGAGCCGGTCAGCCGAGCGGACAGCACGCTGGACTCGTGATCCTGTGGTCCTGGGTTCGATCCCAGGCGCCGGCGAGAAACAATGGGCAGAGTTTCTTTCACCCTATGCCCCGGTTACCTAGCAGTAAAATAGGTACCTGGGTGTTAGTCAGCTGTCATGGACTGCTTCCTGGGGGTGGAGGCCTGGTCGAGGACCGGGCCGCGGGGACACTAAAAAGCCCCGAAATCATTTCAAGATAAGATAACCTATTTTATATTCCTTGGCTTTCTGTATGAGCAACTAACACTTCCTCCTATTATATTGCATCTTGCTTAGTCAATTAATATTTCTTTGGCTATTCATATTACATGACAATTTGTTTTAATTTGCAGGCCAGAAGGAAAGGACTACAGCATTCATCGGCTGATCCTTGGAACGCACACTAGCGACGAACAGAACCACCTACTCATTGCCTCGGTTCAGCTTCCAAATGAAGATGCTCAATTTGATGCATCACATTATGATAATGAAAAAGGAGGTATGTAATACACAGAAATTACAATAGCGTGATGCATCAAATGAACAAATCCACAAGGGCCGTGATGAGGGTTCGAAGCTACGTCACGGGCGTCCTGGGCGTAAGTTCGAACCCTCATCAAAGCCCTTGTGGATTTATTCGAGGTATTTAATCCTCCTCCTTCCATCTCATTTTATTAAGACAGCCTCATTTGACTTCACTCCAGCCAAGCTGGAGAGGCAAGCTGGGGGTAATTGAAAAGATGTGGTGGCAGGCGAGTGAGGGCTTGATCGACAGGAAACAGATTTGTAATTGGAAAGTAATAATGGGGGAATGTAGCAAGCAAATTCATCCATCAAGGTTCAGTCCCGAGTCTGTTGCCGTTTTCAAAACGTACTCTATGTGAATGACCTGTCTGTGTCGGTGAGACTTATACATATCAATACTGTATAATATGGCTTGTACATATCAGTATAATATGACTTGTACATATCAATATAAATCCAACAAGTAATTTACAAAGAATATTGATCATATTCACAAGCTGGGCAATTCTATTTTTGAGCTGTAAAAGTTTGTTGATGTAATCTCTGGATGGTCCCCTGATAAGCAATTCATGCACTGTGCTAAGAAAAAAATGATAAAAAATGGTCTTCGATAATTTCGAGATGCATTGTGTATTTTAGCATCATCACAACGTTTACTGTCCGAGTATGGATGATGCCTTTTAGTGTCGTCCGTATGGTAAAGTGTTATAATTAAATTTGTGATTATCTATTAATATAAGGTCTGGTACTACTTTCAGAATTTGGAGGTTTTGGCTCTGTCAGTGGAAAGATTGAAATAGAGATAAAAATTAACCACGAAGGAGAAGTAAATAGAGCTCGATATATGCCTCAAAATCCGTGTGTGATTGCTACGAAGACCCCATCCAGCGACGTCCTTGTCTTTGACTATACTAAGCACCCTTCAAAACCCGATCCATCAGGAGAGTGTCATCCAGATCTTAGGTGAGCAGTGATGTACAGTTCACAGTAATGCAGGAATTACTGTAGTTATTCTGAGTTACTGTGTTCTGAATTAGTAGGATATTATTAGTGTAGGAAAAGTATAAGATTATCTAAGGACATATGGTATTAGAGTAGTTAATTTTAAACGATAAATTCTTATATAGGGACTGCATTTTGGTAGTGGCCAAATCCAGCATGGGTGGAAATGATGAACTTAAATGAAATACAGGGTATAAGACACAATCGGATCAACTCATAAAAGGGAGACATGTTAAAGATCTAAGAAATATATCTGATAACCTGACATTTACCGAATATATCCAAGCAAATATAGTGTCAGCCAAGAAAATGATACTATAATTTTTCTGCTATTATCACTGCTGTTGTTGACAGATTATCAGAAGAAACTAGTGCAAGTTTGATTTCTTCAGGGGCTGAACGGTAGTTTCCATTACGGGTTCACCATAGCCTGTGCTACTTTGAACTTTTTGTTCAGACTTGCTGAATTTAAAACAAATACAAATGATAATTTCCATATTTTTATTCTTCACAGGCTACGTGGTCACCAGAAAGAAGGTTATGGATTGTCATGGAATCCCAACTTGAATGGCTACCTCCTTAGTGCATCTGATGACCACACTATTTGCTTGTGGGATATTAATGCCACACCAAAAGAGAACAGAGTTATCGATGCAAAGACCATTTTCACAGGCCACACAGCAGTTGTTGAGGTTAGTGGACCACTTGTCATGATCAATTTGGTAAATATGACACACATTCCTTACTGTGTGTGCTTGTCCATTTACATCCACAGAATGAATTACTTTTTTCTGTTGCTCGTGCCATTTGCTGTAGCCAAGCGGGTACAGTGTAAAGTATAGTAACACTGCAATTGTAAACACTAAAAAAAACTCAATGTGCTGCTGCATAAACTACCTAAAAATGCCCTGTTCTGATTATCAGCTAGTAACTAGCTCATCAAGCTATGTTCTTGATAAGCTAGTTACAAAATTTTATGCATATTATATCAACAATGAATGGATTAAAAGCCAAACAAATACCATCTCCAAACTAAACAACTTAAACATGTGGTGAGCTAGTTTCATAATAATGTGCTTATCCTGCACACTGCCCCCATCAAGCGATCAGCCGTGGAACCGTTATAATCACTCATTTACTACCTACAATTAGCAAACTGGGGATATTTGGTCAATAATAGTATTATAACTTTGTTAATATACACGTGTACAGATATATGCATATAAATGTATGTACGCCCTGTGTTTATTGATGCCAATATTTGCGCCTAAATCTTTCATTTGCACATAACACAGAACGCCAGGTAGATATGCAGGCGATGAGTCACAATAACGTGGCTAAAGTATGTTGACCAGACCACACACTAGAAGGTGAAGGGACGACGACTTTTCGGTCCGTCCTGGACCATTCTAAAGTAGATTGTGTCGATTCACCGGGTAGATATGGCGCATCATACACAAACACTAACTGGCGTACTTGCACTTGCTTGCACTACGAATACTTATGCTCATCATACTACAAATAGCATAAAAATCCCCTCCCCCACCATAAACAAGATGATCATAGACATATTTTCATCAGAATCACATTTTGTAATGCCAAATGTGCTAGATCTGGCAACTTTGAAAATAAGTGTTTTCAGCATGCCACAGCTTGGTGTCAAGGTCATCATTGCCCCCACACCCTCGCTTCCTCAATCTGACTTTTTATTAGAATTGAAGATTGTTTCATCTACTGATGGATATTATTCAGAATTTTGCAATTGATAAAACCCACAGTAGCATTATTTCCATATATTATATTGTGGCACAACATTTGTCCCACTTGACAAAACTGTACATTTTCTCTACCACAATCAATATATATAATATATATTTATATATACAGATAGCTTGCACAGTGATCAGAACACACAATTGTACAAGGGGCTGGCTGGCTGAGTGGACAGCGCTCTAGACTCGTGGACCTAGGGACCAGGGTTCGATCCCAGCAGCCGGTGGAAAAACAAATGGGCAGAGTTTCCTTCACCCCTGATGCCCCTGTTACCTAGCAGTAAATAAGTACCTGGGAGTTAGACAGCTGCTGTGGGCTGCTTTCTGGAGGTGTGTGTGTGTGTGTGTGTGTGGAAAATAAAAAATTAGTAGTTAGTAACAGTTAATTGACAGTTGAGAGGCGGGCCAAAAGAGCAGAGCTCAACCCCCACAAGCACAACTAGGTGAATACACTCGATCTTCACTAGCACTACAAATCAATACAAATCAGATAGTGTTGTATTCCAATTGACAACAAGTGTGTACACGTCATGAGTGCAGCATCATATCGGTCGCCACACGTAACACTCTCTCATTAGTCTTGCTTCCCTTGCTGTTAGAGCAGCTTATTTTATGTTATTGTTGGGATGATACTCGAGGTGACTCCTTGCAAATATTCCTCATCACTAAGATTTCCAGGTCCTTCAAGAGTCTTATAATTTTCCATGACATTAGTGGATTTTAGCATGGGCACCTTATACAGTATATTCATTTGCTGGATGGTGATACACTGAAATAGTTTTTTATTTCCTAACTGAGGCACTCGGGATCTTTTCCAAAATATGGCAAATGATTGACAAAGATATCGAGTGTTTAATGTCATCCCCCTTGAATCGGTGGGACTTGAATATAATAGCACACCTTGAATCATCTCCAGGCAGTTGGCATAGAGTGGCCAGTCATGGCTTTGAAGGCTTTAAAGAAAGAAAACTTAAGTAAAGGATAAAAGAGCAATGAGAGGCTGTCTTCTGTAGGTGTATAATTTGCTTTAAGCTTCTCTTTGATTACTTTCATTATTTGCTAAGCAACGTTGATTTTTGACTAATGTAAATTATCTTTTTCCAGGATGTTGCGTGGCATCTCCTTCATGAATCGCTGTTTGGTTCGGTGGCGGACGACCAGAAGCTAATGATCTGGGATACTCGCGCCAACAACACAAATAAACCTTCTCACACCGTTGATGCTCACACCGCTGAAGTCAATTGTCTCTCCTTTAATCCCTATTCAGAATTTATTCTAGCTACTGGCAGTGCTGACAAGGTAATCGATTTGCATTGAACATTAGTTCATTGTATCATATACTTTACACAGTCATGTTGATTTGCTCATAGACTTGGATCATTGGTGCTGTTAATATGTTTAAAAAAAAAAATTTACAAGTTAAATGTAAAAAAAATATTGATTTCAATCTAGGAACACAATTTGTCGTTTATTTGCAAGTATTGTTGTGGGGTGTATCATACTAGGAATTGTGTGAATTTGTAAAATATTGAGAATTGTTTATGCATGGAATTTTAATTTTTAAGCCATTATTATATCTGCTCATATAATATATCTGCTCGAGCAGATATATTACTGTATATCTGCTCGAAAAAAATTTTTTTACTTTAAAGCTCCTAAACTATTGGGATTATCTCGGAGATCTCAATATATACTCTCTAGAAAGGAGACGAGAGAGGTATCAAATATACATTACTGGAGGACCAGGTCTCAAATTTCCACAGTAAAATAACATGCTGAACTACAGTGAATGACATGGAAGGAAATGCAGACTAAGGGCCAGTTAAGAGTGGAGGTGCCATAGGCACAATCAGAGGCTCGCAGTTGTTCAGTATCCTCCCAGCAAATATAAAAAATATTACCAAAACAAAAGTCTTTAAGAAAAAACTGGAGACTTCTGCAAGAAGTGCCAGAGCAACTGGGCTATAGTGAATTTGTAGGTCTGTGGGCTGCTTCAAGATTGTGGAGTAGAACTCTCAGAACCCCATCCAGGTACAATATCGATCTCTTGAGGAGCAGTTCAAACTGTTAGACACCAGGCAAAGGAGTGAGGAATGTTGTATTGTCCAGCTGCTCCCAGTGGTGCTGCCACCTGTTGTTGGTCAGCTGTAACAGGTGGGGGGGGGGGGGGACGACTACTGGCTGGACTGTTTATATCCAGTTTTTGTGAAGTCCTTTTTTACTGGTTTCATGGCTCATTTCTGGGCTAGAGTTCTCTTCATGAGCTTCAGCAGGACTGTGAAGTATTTGCAGCTATTGAAGTTATTCTGTCTGTACCTTGGGTGGTATAGCCACTTCTGGTTTCTTCAATATTTATTCACTTTTCTGTGTTTGCTGCTGTTGGCATACATTGAACATTAGGCTCCCTAATGGCGTGTGTAATGTGTGTGTGATATTTGCAAAGCAGTTAGCAGGCACTGCTTGTGATGTTTCTCTGATATAACACTGATCTTCATTCCCTTTCTCTACTGTTGATTACACAAGGTTCACTTAATACACTGGTGTCCCATTGGCAGTGTTCTTTAATTTTTTTTCTCACACGTGCATTATCTTCACATTTTTACTTTTGGAGCACCTTACCTTGGGTTTATATTTGCCCGTACACTAAATCCTGTGTACACTATCTTGAGCCTGGCTCATTGACTGCTGGAAGAATCCAGTGTTTACAATAGTTGTCAATGCTGGAATTAAATGGTTTACTCTATGAAGCAACTGGTATAGCATATGCCAGATTAAAGGGTGGGAGAATTGTGGCACAGAGATCATAATTGTCAGACTTGAACTGCATTTTTGTCTCGTGAATAACCACAAGCTTGATCATTCTCGCAAAACAGTGCAGTGTTTTGCTGCTGTTAATGCTTAAACTAATTTGAAGATGTGTGGGTTGAACAGGGTAAAAGGTCTGTTTTTTTTACCATCTGACTTGAATATTTTGTTTGGTAGGTATTGCAGGTGTAAGATATTGTTTACATGTGCTATAGACTTATGAACTCTTGTCTGTGATGCTATAGACGAACGAACTTTTTGTCTGTGATGTTATAGACGATGAACTGAACTCTTGTTTGTGATGCAATAGACAATGAACTCGTATGTCTATGATATTGGATATGCATATTTGTCTCTTCACATTCAGTGTCTGCATGATTTGATAGTTTATATTTATATAATGGCTAAATGTTCAGTCAGTAGCGTTTATACTCCCCATTCACTTATCCCAGACTGTTTTGTTTTGGTTAGAATGACACACACTATGTATTCATTGCAATTTGTGTTGAGCATATTATTTTAATACTCATTATTACTATGTGTTTATATTTTCATTATTACAGTATTTATTATTATTATTCAGTGATATATAAATGAAAACATTTGAGATTACAGTAGTTCAGTGTGCAATTTATTTTTGAGTTTTAACTAGAATGTCCACTGTTTATGTTAGCATTTAATATGTTGATTTTGTTGTAAGTTGCCTTCTTGATGCATGACTTAGAAATGATTTTCATATTTGCTTCTTCTAAAAATAGCAACTTATTTTTCTGTACTGTGCCAGATGTTTAATTTTGTATTTTCCGGCCATGATCTGACTGAAGTTTGTGCAATTTGCCGACTTAGTATTTCACTAAATTGATTTGCGATTATTGAATATATTAGAATTTTAACCAATTGATTAAATGTCAAAATACTGTACAGAATTTCTTAAACAAAGTTTGTGATTTATAAAGTAAATTTTGGTCAGGCATAAGAAATTCAAAATTTATAAAAAAAAAATTGCAAATAAGTTCTTGTGCAACCTTTACCAAATTGCTTACCAGATTGTGGTGGAAAATTTATAAAAGTTTGTTTTGGCATTTTTTCAAAGTTTTGTATAGTAGAATTTGATTAGTAAGTTTGAAGTAGCTATTTTCTTAACTTTTGGTAATAGTAAGAGAATTTAAGAAGTTACACACAGAAATCACAATTGCGTGATGCATCAAATGAACCAATCCACAAGGGCCGTGACGAGGATTCGAACCTGCGTCCGAGAGCATCCCAGACGCTGCCTGGGATGCTCGCGGACGCAGGTTCGAATCCTCGTCACGGCCCTTGCGGATTTGTTCATTTAATTTAAGAAGTGCTTGTTTGAGATCGGTACTTTTGTTGTTCGTTACTATTTTTACTAAATTTTGAGGTGGATGCAAGAGTTTAGTTGTGCATAATGGCATTGATGCTTAGAGTAAACATTGATTTGAAACTGAAGCTTTACATAATAAAGGATGAAGCTAGACTATTAGCCTTAATTAGCAGGAGAGCCAAAGGTTTGTTAATTTCCAATCCTGTAAAGAATTAGTCAAGTAGTTTGCAGGTTTTGTCTTCTCAATCCAAAATAAATCCTGCCTGAAAACTGACATGAAGTAAACAGTTTTAGGTGTTCGTGCTGTTGGCTTGTTTATAGAAGCTGAAAATAGTGATGAGTTTAGGAGTATTTGTCTTACAAAGTCTTAAATTCAAAGTGATAGGCAGTGCATAGTTGTTTTATTGTGGCTCTTTCTTAATTCAGTCATGGAAACTAAGCTCAAGGCATATACTTTATTTTTTGCCAAAATGAAGATTTTTTTTATATATATATATAAATTTAAAAATTTGCAGCAGGTACCTTTATTCTGTAGGATATTTAAACTAATGTTTTGCGAGACCGTCTATTAATTTCGACTCTTGATTATGCTTTACCCCCCCCCCCCTGTTAAATAATGACACCTTCAGTATTTTAACATTAGGGTCATTAATATAGATTAGTATATTTTGCTCACATGGTGGTAGTATACTCCAAGTACGTATTGGTGATAGTCAGTCTCCATGTCGACATTATCGTTGTGATTTTCGTTTCTTGAGGATTTAGAAAAAATGTGCGTGTGAACAGTTCAACATCCAGCTTCCCTTACAGACGGTCGCTCTGTGGGATTTACGTAATCTGAGCTTGAAGCTTCACTCGTTTGCCATGCACAAGGACGAAATCTTCCAGGTAAGTAGTGCTTGCATGCTCCATGTGTGTGGTGAGTGCATGTGTCCTCAGTTATAATTTTCCACCCACCTTGCAGACAGTTGCCTTGTGGGACCTGCGCAATCTCAAGCTGAAACTCCACTCATTTGAGTCGCACAAAGATGAGGTTTTCCAGGTGAGCTTGACCGAGTTGGAGCAGCTGTGGGTAATTATTGTTAGGACTTGAGGAGAGGGCAAGGACGGTACTGATGTGTTTGGCATCGGTTTACACTGTAGAGCTGCCAGTTTTTTTATTAATTTAGTTAATAGGTAGATTTGTATTATAGTTATTAATTACCCTGTTTTTTCAATTTCATTGGGTGGGGGAGGCATTGACTTAGAAAAGGTAAATAGTGCCGTACTGTGTATTGTGCAACCTTGATTCGGTGAACTATATGTAGACGAGGCCTGATTTATTGCAACCATAGAGGCCTTCAAGAGGCATTTGTGATGCATTTTTTCCTCAACAAAAATACTTTGCTATGTTTTCTTCTGAATGCATCTTCAAATAATTGTTAAAATATGATCAGTCATATTAGAGGAGTTACCTTTCATACTATAACTTTCCCATGTTCTATAGCCAAATTTCATTTAGGTTGAAATTAAAATTTCCATATCATATAATGGACAACAACGAGGAGAACCTGTGTGTAAAATGATATCACCGTAGCAAGCCTATTTTTTGACAGTAGCAGAGCCCTTACCTTGGTGAACATAAACCACACTAACTCAAAATTAAAATGAACCACATAATTAAATTTGTGATTATATATATGTTCAATGACATTTCCAAAGGCTCGGACTGTTTCTGCTAGTGTTGTCCATCTATGAAAATCGTTAAAGTTACGATCAAAGCCATATTAACCTTCGAAATGTTAATGCCCCCCTGCAGAGATGCTTGACCAATGGTCTAACTATCTTTTTCTACCTTTTTGCTAGTTATGGGGATCAGTGGCCCGATGGCCTGGTCTCTGACCAGGCTGCCTGGTTGGTGGCCTGGTCAACCAGGCTGTTGGATGCAGCTGCTTACAGTCTGATGTACGAATCGGCCCATAAGGTGTTTTATCAGGTTCTTGTGAACATTGTGAGAGGCTGTATTCCTTGTGCAGTGTATGGGCTAAAGTTATTATTCATGCCCTAATATTTTCCATGCGCACTGGATGAATTTCAATGAGTGAAAATTTTAATTTTGGCCTGTCTTACGATGGACAACATCCAGGAGAATCTTCAAGTTGAGAAATTTGATGCTGCTGATATTTCTTGGGATCCAGCCCCTTGAATCTTATTTTTTTAAAGGTAGGAGCATGACCCCAAAATGGTGTTCACTCAGGATTGTGAACCCTGGACTCTTATCAAATCTGCACATCTCCCACTTTGTCAAACACTTGTTCAGCAAAGCAGGTGTGAAAATCTAATCCTTCAAAGTGAGTGTTGCAATCAGGGGATGAGCCGAATCGTGGTTGTAATGGGGTGAAAGAAAGTTAGATACTAAACACTGTAGAGGAGGGTGGGTAATGAAGCACGGCCAGAGTCCAGCAGCCCTCTACGTCGGCACCCCGCTGCTTTATAAGACCAGGTGTACCACCTTCCTGGTGAATTGTCATTATACAATGCTGGTTCTTTACAAACAGATAACTCAGTTTTTCTTGCAGAAAGTTCAATTATTCATAAGTTTTATTTTGAATCCCAAACTAGGTCTCGGATATCTTGACAAGAATGGTGTGTACTAAACGTGTTTTGATGTTATCTGATTTTTGTATATTCTCTTACATAGTGGCATTCAATTATTCAGCATTAAAATGAAAGATTTATATAGATTGTCATAAGCCTGTACTATGTAAGGATGTGACATCCAGTTGTTTTCGTAGGTTTTTGCTTTGGCTGTTGAATATCATTGCCATAATGTGTGTGCTTCATATACTGGTTACTTACTTTTGAAATAAAGTTTCTTAAACCTTTAAGCTATATTTGGTTTAATAAAGTACAGTTGCAATACTGGTACTTTTTTTTTAAATTGAATAGTTAGACGACTAAGATTGTGAAGCAGTCTTAACAGCTTTTTGACCTCTTCTGGTGGCACAGGTTCAGTGGTCACCTCATAACGAGACAATCCTGGCAAGTTCGGGCACCGACCGTCGCCTGCACGTGTGGGACCTCAGCAAGATTGGTGAAGAGCAGAGTGCTGAGGACGCTGAAGATGGTCCCCCGGAACTTCTGGTAATTTTGTTTATTTTTGTTTTTGTTATGGGTAATGATCCACTTTTCTAAAAGAGGTTTAATTACAATTGTCTGATTCCTTGTTTGCTCTTGGATATCAAAGCCTCCAGCTAAACAGGATCTGGCCCTGTTCTCTAACCCTTATAATTAAGGCCAGCTGTACATTAATTCTTTAGTTATTTCCATTAGTAAATTGTGCACTAATCGCACTAGCACCTGCACCTCGTTCCTGCATGTTTTGTGTTCTCGCCGTAAGTCATTCTTCGATACCCCATCTCTTCTAGCTCGCATGTTCCATACACATCTCGTACTTGTTGTGCTGCCCCTACCTACCTTTTTCAGCTCTTATTGTTTCTACTGCTTGAATAATTGATGTCATTCCATGTTTCACTCTGAAGGTGAAGGTTGGAAGAGGTCCATAAATGCTGTCTGTTATCCACATCCATATTATTGCTACCTAATGTAATTTTTCCTAGTAATGACTTTCCCTTGTTTTCCTCCGTATAATATTATGTGCTTCCACAGTACTTGTCCTAAATACTTAATTCCTTGACCTCTTCCAATACTTTAATATGCATTTCTGATTTTCATTCCATCATATCTTGTCTGATTACTCTGTAAGGTTTACATAACAATAAAAACCAGTTACTATCTGCAGCTTCAACCATGCTGAATAGGATGTGTGTTCTATGGAGGAACTGTGAGAGGCAAAGTTTGTATTATATATAAGCAAGTAATGCTTGCATGGAAACGGTTTAGGTGTCAGAAGTAGTGACTTTGTTCTCTCTACCAATCCTTTGCATGTTACCTTGAGGTGGTTTCGGGGCTTAGCGTCCCCGCGGCATGTTCCTCGACCAAGCCTCTTCGAGGCCTTCCTCGATGTTCTCCCCCATTGTTGTCCAAAAAATGGATTGCAATATATTTGAAGAACAGGATATGGGAAAAAAAGAATAATTGCCCATATCTATGCACCTTCTTGAATTCAATACAAGTAACGTATTAAGAATGTTCATTAAATACATAACAGATTTATAATTACCCTCTTAAAGTTGTATATATTACTTTCAGTTCTGCCTCACAGAGTACAGCAAGAGGATATTATTTAGTGAATGATGCAGCCTACAGTAGATAATATTATTTCTCTACTGTAGTCTGCATCATTACTTCTACAGCACTCATTTTTAAGTCTCAAAATCATTCCAGGCAACTCTTACAATTAAATAATAAAATATTAAAATAATGTATGTTAATAAAATAGAGGTCTGGATACATTGTCTCTAAAATAGGTTTTATTTTGTTATAAATTTTTTTTATCAATGTTATATTTAATAATTTTATCCGTTTCGTTTTTCAGTTCATTCACGGAGGCCATACTGCTAAGATCTCCGATTTCTCCTGGAACCCTAATGAGCCTTGGGTGATCTGCTCGGTCAGTGAAGATAACATCATGCAGGTGTGTACATTTAGTAGATAATAGGTTGTGTGTATTTTTATTTGTGTTATTGTGGCAGGCTGAGTATGTTGAGCCAGGCAGTCCAGTGGTGTTGAGTTGAAGCATTTTATATTGTTAGGTTATGGGAGTAGGAAGGAATGTTATTAGGAAGTATGGGAGCCGGTCGGCCGAGCGGACAGCACACTGGACTTGTGATCCTGTGGACCCGGGTTCAATCCCGGGCGCTGGCGAGACACAATGGGCAGAGTTTTTTTCACCCTATGCCCCTGTTACCTAGCAGTAAAATAGGTACCTGGGTGTTAGTCAGCTGTCACGGGCTGCTTCCTGGGGGTGGAGGCCTGGTCGAGGACCGGGCCGCGGGGACACTAAAAACCCCGAAATCATCTCAAGATAACCTCAAGATATAACCTCAGGTTTGAGTAATTTAATACTGTGTCTAAATATACTGGAGATAATTGGCATGCAGTCTTTCACATTTCTTTTATTATATTATATAAGGAATGCAGTCGAGTTTCGTTTCTTATTGTTGGTACTGATGGCTTGTATTGCCATCTAATTAGCATTAAACCAAATGCTTATGTCTCTGGTTTTGTTGCATACACATGAATCACTGTAGGTAAAGCTATATGTATTGGTGTCCCAGTGTTTTGGGGCTTTCTCCTCATTGTTCCCTTCCCTACATCTTATCTCACTGTTACGAGACAAGACCTAAGCCTCGCGAAAAATATGAACAAGACAATGAAAGAAATATACACGGAGAAGAGTTTGAGGTGCACATGCTTATCTTGAGGTTATCTTGAGATGATTTCGGGGCTTTAGTGTCCCCGTGGCCCGGTCCTCGACCAGGCCTCCACCCCCAGGAAGCAGCCCGTGACAGCTGACTAACACCCAGGTACCTATTTACTGCTAGGTAACAGGGGCATAGGGTGAAAGAAACTCTGCCCATTGTTTCTCGCCGGTGCCCGGGATCACAGGATCACAAGTCCAGAGTGCTGTCCGCTCGGCTGACCGGCTTCCTTGTGTATACGCATGCAGTTGTTATATCCAGTGGGCATGTGTAATGTACACTGATTTTTTATATTTTTTTTTATTGCAGGTTTGGCAGATGGCAGAAAATATCTACAATGATGAGGAACCAGAGACCCCAGCTTCAGAACTTGAATCAGGTGCATCTTAAATTTTGTACGGCTCCTTTCAGGCATTGTCATGGTCAGATTTGGCAATATTCATAAAATGAAGTGAGCATTATATGGTTTGCACTGTAACACTTACAGGAAGCGCTCTTATTATTCAAAAAGGGAAATAATATATATAATGAATATTATATACATCAAATTACATAAGTAATTTGTTAATTTTTGTGGATGTTTGGTTATTGCTATAAAGTCATTCCATATAATGCACAAAACTTCATTCAGATTTATACCAATTGTTGCAAGAGTTTCATTAGAATTAATATCATTTTTGTAATAAAACATGTATGTTAAAGCTTATTTATTGACCTAGAGTAGAGTTCTTGATTAGTTCTATTTACAGTGAACGTAATGCAGAACACGTTACATTTTGAGTTATTGGTTTATGACCCGTGAGAACGGTGTCGGGTAGAAGATAGGTCGTGTAGTGGTGTGTCCAGTTTTGTGTTAACGGTGTTGTTCTGCTGAACCGGAAATTATTTGGTATCTCAATGTTACGTGATTGGCCAAATTTATCTTACAGCCACTATCCTTAGTGGCTGTTGACAAGCCAGCACCTTGTCAACAAATTTCTCAATCTTGAAGATTTTTTCCAGCTGGGGTTTGAAATGAAGTACAGTAATATTATCTTGGAATTTATACCAGCATTATCCTCACTTCATTAAGACTTAATTGAAATCCTCAGATTAGACAAAATTGTAATTAATTTTCAGTAAAGATGTTAATAATAGAGGCATTTGCAGCTTTGTTAGGCTGCCAATTCCATGGTTTTATAATTCCATTGGTGAAAAAAAACTAATTTTGTCCTAAAATAATCTGAGACACGAGCTGAATAATCCAACCACTTACGGTGCCTGGTCTTGAAGTTCCTAAACATTATGCATCAATTATTATCCTGTTCCACATAAATGGAGTAGAGAATTTGTAACCTATAGAAAAAATAAAAATGTCATTCATACATTCATTATATCATTTGTATAACATTGCATTAGGGATAAACAAGTCAAAATTATTCTAGTAGTCAACCACAGCCTCATCCCATCATTGAATAAGAATAATGTAAAATAAATACAAATTAATTTACTTCTTACAAAATGAACAACCGAACCTTCTTTTGGCCTATCCTGTGCATAGTTCAGTCAATCCTCACTTCCACACACACTTGCTAGGTCTTCCTAGACTTTCTCTTCTACTTTTAAATTGACTTTAATTTGCATTACTCTTAAGTACTATCGTTCATTCCTTCAACGTGCAGAAACCATTTCAGAACTCCTCAGTATTTCCACGTCATAAACTTTTGCACTACACATCTCGCCTTTTCATTTCTTAATATATTTTCCTAATACAGTACTGTGCTGCACATATCTCTGTTCCTATACTGTACACCACATGCCTGTTCCTATACTCCTATATGCAAATTCTTCTGAATACAATTTTTAAATGTTATACCAACATGAATTTTTTTTTTTTAATATGAAGTAACCTGGGAATTGTTAAATTAATAGAAAAATAATGATTAAATAAAAAATGGCTAAACATTTTCCAACATTTATTTACTACACAACATTTGTACATTTGTAAACATTCACCGTCGTCATATTTTGAAGAAAAATATTAAAGTATTCTTCGAATGTTATTGGAAAGAATGTTGGTTTTTCATAATATCCAGAGTACTGTAACTTCCTCCATTTCCTATAGCCTCTTGCCTGCTTTTATCTTTTAAACTTTAAAATTGCACATTGTGTAGCACTCGATCATTTTTTGGTACTCGATATTGATCCATTTAAGAATACTGACAAACGCACATCTTTGCATCCAGCTCCAATTCTGTGAACATCGCAACCCATTTGGTAATTTCTTTTACCAGTATTCCACACACAAAGGAATCCTCGGAACTAAAGTGGGTTAAATAACATCGTTTGCTAACTTCCTGTATGCTGCTATGCTGCTGCCTGTTCACATGAGCTTCTGGTGTTAAGTGTATGTCTACTCCCAGATCTTTCTCATTATTTCTTGTAATTGGTATAGTTGTAATTTCTCTATATGGTATAGTTAAATACAGGTCTCCAATCTTCCTTACCCATTTTGATTACTTTACACTTTGTAAATATATGATTGTAAATTTTTTTTGCATTGCTGAGTGACTGGGGGACCCAGAATGTAATAACAACAGTTGATTGGGAAGTTTTCATGCTTGTAAACTGTTTAATAAATGTAACCAAAGCCGTCAGAGATTGAGGAAAGATGTACACGTTCGTAAGTGCTTTCGTGAATCTGGCCCCAGATGGCTAAAGTGTTAAGACGCCTAAAGTATGGAGCTTCCAGTAAAGCACAAGAAGAAAACTTAACTCCACAGATTTACCACAAAGCCAGTAAGGTACCAGAGGTGAAATAAATGAGTTAATAAGGACATAGTTCATAAAACTAAAACCTTGAAGCAAGACAGCATTTTTGTTAGCATTCTCTTGAACAATATGAAGTACCAAAATGACATTTTGACTAGGAAGATTTGAGTACTGTCAGCAGGCAAGCTGTAGCAGCCATTCAGTCATACATCATTATCTACTGTTTTTAAATGGCAGTAAACAATGGGCTAAAATATATATATACAGAACTCTTATATAAAGGAAATGTTTCACTGAGGATAATCTATAATAATAATGTGACAATATACTGTCATCAGAAGTCAACACGAAAGATTCGATACATTAATATTATCCTTTACCTTCCATTCACCCGGGCTGTAGGAGTCGAACCCTGGACCCCATGCGTATGAGGCCGTAGCTCTCACGCTTCGGCCTTTGTTTTTTCCCCATTTGTTATTAGCCTTTACTTAGGTAACACTTGAATCCTTGAAGGATTTCAGTTCTACTGCAGACTCCCTGAAAGACACTTCTGCATTCCAACACACATTGTCTCCAGCAATGACTTTGAAATATAAAGTGTCAATATTGATAAGTGTATATTTCACTAAACACTATGAGAATGCAGAAATGACCTAAGTTTTAGATAATAATATACTTCCGTTTAGCTACTCAATGGAGTACTGTATTTTCTGCTACTCATATCTGCACACGATAAAACAAATTCAGGTGTTTTGTTTTGAATTTGAATGAACAAGTTCCAACTTTAAATTTTCTTTTCTTTTATGTTGCTTTGTAATGAATTGTTGAGGATGTGGCATGACGTACCGCAGCTTCTCCCAGAACTTGGGATCACGCCACTGGAGGTATGTCCTTGTTGACAAATAGAGCCTAAGTTCGTCGTCAAGTTCGGAGTCTGGTGGCACCTATGTATTAGATATGTAATTAATTATGTATCAATTAAAAATAATTACATTAATTAAATATGTAATTATTGACTTTACCACTATAACAAAATTTACAACTTTAAGATGCACATTACATTGGTGATCGAACATATAAATAGCATATTTACTATCATATGCAGCATGCATTCACAACTTGTAAAGTGAGATGGGGCAGAACTGCTCAATGGAAACTGATTTGGGCCATAGGGGGTAAAACAGCTTTTCTTATTATCCAATGATGATAATACTGATTTAATATTAATGCAATCAGATTTGAAATCAATGTTATTGATGATGACAATTTATATTTTCACATTACAGTACAGTATATTTCTAATTTGAAACAGAACTGAAAGGATTCACAGCAAATGATGCTTTGAAATTACCAAATAACTCTGGGTATGATTTAAACAGAACAAGACATTCGCTCAAACTAGCTTGAAACTCATTAGTACTGACTGCCACTTCCTGGCATTCCAAAACCGCCTGCCTCTAAAGAGGCAGTTAGTTACTCTCAAAGAACATGATAATATTCTTACTGGATTACTAAAATCTACTTACCTCTCCAAAAACAATAACAATGATCTTGTTAGTTTTATCTTTTAGGGCTTTGGAATGAGCAGTTTTAAACTCCAATTGCCCCCAGACGTTTTCAATAAAATTGGACGACAGTATCACAATGGTTCGGCTGCTGGCCTCAATACTCTGGTCAATTTGGTTCTGGATGTACTCTCCAGGGATCCAGTCACGGTAATGGAGACACACTTTGTACTTAGGATCACCAGATTCAAGACCAGGTACCAACACTGAATTCACAAATTCTTCATCCTGGAAATGTGCACCAAGCATTAAAAAGTAAAATAACATGCTTAATGCAACCGTGTATATATATATATATACTGTATATATATTTATTTTGTATCAATCCATGTACATCTTGTAATCATTAAATACATAATAAAGCACAAAAAAAAGAAGGAAGGGGTGGTAGGAGAAAAGCACACAGAAACTTTATTGGAGGGGACCTAAACATTCCCTTTAATGCATTATGTGTGGTTTCCTCTGAGGCTAAGGGTCCCCCTTCTTCCAGCCAGAGGTGGTATTTCCAATATTTCCATGATTCAGTGCTTAGCTCTTATGAAAATCATGAAGTTATTATTTAGTCAAATTTAATTTATTTTTTGTATTAAGGGCAGTTATTTTCTCTCCCAATTCCATGTATAACTAACCGTCCTGTGAGATAGTAATATTAGATGAACTTATAGCTAGTTTTTTTTATCTACACTATATCTATACCGGTCTGCGGTCGATATTACCGACGGTCGGTTTAGTCTCCGTGGTGTAGTGGTAAGACACTCGCCTGGCGTTCCGCGAGCGCTATGTCATGGGTTCGTATCCTGGCCGGGGAGGATTTACTGGGCGCAATTCCTTAACTGTAGCCTCTGTTTAACGCAACAGTAAAATGTGTACTTGGATGAAAAAACGATTCTTCGCGGCAGGGGATTGTATTCCAGGGACCATAGGATTAAGGACTTGCCCGAAACGCTACGCGTACTAGTGGCTGTACAAGAATGTAACAACTCTTGTATATATCTCAAAAAATCAGCGTCCCCTCACATGGCGACCAGGCCGCCACCGACCTGAGGACCTAGATTCAGGAAGCTCTGTGTATTTCTTCGTAAGTGGGTTTGCTACGAAGGTTCCTAAGTGCGCCCTAAGAAGATGCTTAGGTGCTATTCAATAAGGTATACTTAGGAAGAAAAATTGTTGGTTCACCTGCGTGCCGATAGAGGTCACTACTGTGTTTCGTTTGGCCAATCAGAGAGCAGCAACATTCTTCATATTGAAGATTTAGCGCTGGCTTATCGCAGCTCTACTGCCTCCTATTTACGTCGAATTTTCTTATAAAATTAGTATATTTCGAAGTAAAACAATGTTTTTTCAACTTCTACAGCCAGCACCGACATTGTAGTAAACAAATATGTTACATTTGTTGTTTACCTACGTAATTCTAAGAGATACTGTGTAGCTGTCCTTGTTGCTCGGAAGATGCGCTGACAATTATTGTATATATTTACTGAATTTACCCAAGGGCCACTAACTATCTAGTGACCTCGAAGAGGACAGAAAGCCGGCGGCTTGTTGAAGGGCCCGCCAATTGTCTTAATTACATTTTTTAGCTGGAATTTGGCATTTACGGCTTCAGCGGGTAGGCGGTTCCATGGGTTTATAGCCCTCTTGGTGGAAAAAACATCTGTTTTCAGTCCTACTTGAGAGAACATACTCTCCAACACTATATCTGTGATTGTCCTGTTATCAGTGACTTCATACCAAATGGTATGAGGTATTTTGAGCTCTGTAATTACTTCATACACTCAGGAATATTGGAAGATATTCTTGTGCTGCACCCAGATTTTGCCAGTGGAGGCTAATAGATCAGCATTAAGTATTTTGTTCTCTCCTAATTCCATGTATGACTGGCCATCCTGTGAGGTGAGCTTGTAGCTGGTTTTTGATCTACACTGTGTGGTCCTTTAGACAGAATAGGGAAGCAGCACATTGCTGTGTATACCTAAACATGTTTAAAAATACATTGTTTGAGAGGAGTTTTGTAGAAACTGGTAAGAGTAATTATAATATAATGTTTCCATGATTCAGTGCTTACCTCTTGTGAAAATTGCTTAGAGTTGTTTAGTCAGAGTTGATTTGTTTTTTGTATTGAGGCTGGTATTTTCTAAATTGATTCCATGTACAGTATGTCTAACCATCCTGTGAGATGGGAGTATTAGATAAACTTATAGCTAGTTTTTTATCTACACTGTGTAATATTCCATATAGAATAGGGTAGCAGCACATTGCTGTGTATACCTAATCTTCTTAATAAAAAAAATCAGTAATAAAGATTTTAAATTATAGTTTGTATTATTACAAATACAGTACTGTATTATCCTTATTAAATCATGTTGACCATGGATCATTAAGATCTCATGTTGATATGTAATACAAGTCATATTTCTTTTGAACTGCTAATCCATGCTAATCATTCATTAAATTGTGTATTATGTCTCAATTTTTCACTTCCTTGGATATACTGTACAGTACAAAAAGATAGGATAAAAATAAACCAGTAATATTTCTTTCATTATATTTTTCATTTAAATAACTGCATCAATATTTTTACAGCTGACAGGATTTGTTTTACCATACAGGTGCATTATTTGTTAAAAAGAATTTGGTTTATTGTTACACACAATGGTGCTACATAGCCTTCCCAGCTTGGTGCCTTCTTTTAATACTTACTGATTAAAAAATAAATAATAAATACATTTTATTCAGGAAAAGTACATACAGTTGATTTACAAACATAATGTTGGATTTATAGACAGAGCTAGTACATACAATACCTAAAGCCACTAATACTCATAGCATTTCGGGCAAGGTGTGGGGGAAAAAACACAGACTAAAACTTAGTAATCGGGATTAGGTATAAATTGTGTTGAAAGAAGGAATAAAAAATACAAAAAGGGGGGTTAGCATAGCATAACTCAGCAATTGCACATGTTGGTGAACAGCGTTGTTTAAAAAATAGCAAGACATGGGTTGACATTTAGGAGGTAAGTTAGGTTACATGGAGTTAATTAGGCAGTACTTGGTTTAACTCTTAAACTGGTTGAGAGAGGTACAGCCTTTGACATGATTCGGGAGGTCATTCCACATTCTGGGTCCCTTGATTTGTAGAGCACTTCTAGTTTGGTTACACACAGCCAAATTGAGTAACAGGAAGAGGTCTTGGACACAAATTTGTTCCATGCTAAATGTAGAGGAATCAGCTGAGTATTCCTCAAATAAAATAAGTTGCCTCAGCTTATAAGGTAAATAAAATAAGCATTTCTCAAGTAAGTAGCTGCCTCACCTCACTGCCTTACTGCTACATAGCCTTCCCGGCATGGTGCCTTCTTTTGATAATTACTTGTTCCACACCCAAATTGTATAACAGGAAGAGGTTTTGGACCCCTACTTCCCTCTCTCTTTTTTAATAATCTACAGTATATAGTCATAATTATAGCTTTAAGTATTCAATGAATAAAGTTTGTGACATTTTTACCCTTCTCCTTACCTAACATCATTTGTGCAGCATATTTTTATTTTATGTCTCACCCAGATTTAATTTCAAAATAAAACCAAACTAAATAAATTAGAAATGGGTATGTATAGCTAAGGTACACTCTTACTACTAGGTGAACAGGGGCATTTGGTGATAGTAAATGATCCCATCAGGCAGGGCTCATCACCTCTCATATTTCATGTTCACCAGTGTTTATTTACTTAATAACTACTGGTATAATATCTTGCTATTATAAAACTAATTCTACTATCATCAAACACATATTTACTTCAAGTTTCAAGCAGAGAATGCATATATAACTAACACGAAGGATTCCTCTTCACTAGATTCACCAGCTATAATATTTTGGTCATGTTCCAATATCATAAATCGATCCCAGTGTTATGTAGTAGAGAAAAAATGACTTATATCCAGTTTACGTAAAGCTACGAGTGGTCGAAACCACACTTAAATCCCGGAATGAACTTACGAAGGTTTTTCCACTTAGGGTACCTACTTGAATACGGACCTAGCCGCCACGAAGGCGCTAAGAAGGAATTCGCTCTTAGCTAAGAGGAAAAACCTTCGTAAGTACCTTCCTGAATCCGGCCCCTGGATCGTCCAGAGTCATATATTACATCTTAATTTTCTTTTAAAATGATTCACTTTAATGAAGAAAATTGTAAATTATTATTAATAAAATATTTTGAAACAGTTTTTATTAAGCAAAAGTCTTTGTTTTCTTATTAAATACCTTTTATAGTATAGGCACTAGGTATTTTTTTTCCCACGGACCTAGAATGTACTCCGCCGGGCCATGTGTTCCCATTGTTTACCGTGAGCTCGCGCGGCTAGCTTCAAGTGTGAAGGATATTACTGTACTGTAATTGTGATCTTTTTAATTTACAAAATGCCAAAAGTTACCCAAAGGAAGCGCCTAACGGTTGCACAGAAGCTGGAGTTAATTAAGAAACTTGATAAAGGATATTCTCATGCACGAGCAGCAGCAGAGTTTAACATCGGGAAAAGTACAGTAAGTGACATCAAGAAACAGAAGGATACTCTATTAAAATATGTGAGCACAACAGAGTGTGCTACTTCTGGTGCTGCATGTTCGAGAAAAACAGTAAAGTCTGGTCAGTATCCACAACTGGGTGCTGCAGTGTATAAGTGGTTTATTCAGCACCGCACAATTAGCAAGGCAATAAGATTTGAAGAGCTTAAAGTTGCAGCAAGTAAACTTGCCATTCAATTAGGTATAAAAGATTTCAATGCAAGTGATGGGTGGGTTGGAAGATTTAAGGCTCGGCATAACATTTCAAACACCAAAAAAATTTCTGGTGAGGCATCAAGTGCTGATCCCACTAATGTTGATTCATTCAAGGCTAAATTAAACGAGTACATTGTCAGTAATAATTTAAGCAAATATCAAGTATATAATGCTGACGAGACTGGGTTTATGTGGCGAGCTGTACCAAGTACATCCTTAACCAGTAGGATGCAGGAAAATATTCCTGGACAAAAGATAAGCAAGGAACGGCTCTCAGTCTTGCTCTGTGCTGATGCCTCTCACAGGACAAAATGTGCCGTGGTAGGTAAGTCTAAAAATCCTCGAACCTTAAAAAATATAATGCAGGCATTACCTGTAATATATTACAATTCTAAGAAATCATGGTTTAATCAAACAATATTTACGGACTGGTTTGAAAACCACTTTTGCAAAGAAGTCAGAGAATTCCAGATCAACAAATGTGGAATAAAGGCCAATGAGGTTAAGGCATTGTTGCTGCTAGATAATGCCCCTGCTCATCCCATTAGCAAGTTAATTTCAAGGGATGGCAGAATAAAATGCATGGCACTTCCACCAAACACAACATCCTTGATCCAGCCCATGGACCAAGGTGTTATCCTTGCTGCTAAACGTATGTACCAAACAGCAATGCTTGAAGATGTTTTAGTTGTTTTACCTAGCGAGGAAGATGAATTGACAGGAAAGGATACAAGGGCTCAAAGAACACTAGAAAATCTAAAAAAGTACACAATCAGGGAAGCAATATTCCACTGGGCTAGGCTTTGTAATAAAGTGAAAGAAACCACACTAACAAATTCATGGAAGAAACTGTTAACAGAGAGGCCTAGATGTGAAGCAGCAGTATCTGATAGTGAATTCGAAGGTTTTGAAAATGAAGCCAATGATTTTGAAGGGTTTGAAGAAACGATCCGAACAATGTTGCTCCAAGCTGGTCAGGGTGTACAAGTGAATGATATCAATGAATGGTTAGAAAATGATTACGATCCTGGTTATGAATTGTTAACTGAAGAACAGATTGCGCAAAGTGTTCTCGGAAATGACTGTGATGACTCTGATGATGACTCGGACGATGTTGGTGAGGCTCTGCCTAGAGGTGTCGGATATCAGAAAAGATTGGAACAAGTTGAGGAACTCATTGAATATTCAATAAAAAGTAAACATGAAGTTATTGGAAATTTTTATGTACACCTTACAGCCTTAAAGCAATGTCTCAAAACGTTAGCCAGAGAAAATCAGATTCAGACAAAAATAGATAAATTCATGATTTCAACGGTTCGTGAAAAATCTTCGTCGACAAGCGATGCTGCACCCGTCGATGCTGAATTACCATCGACAAGTCGTGGAACATCCGCCAGCAATGAATGCTCTACAAGCCATGCTGCACCCGCCGATGCTGAATTCCCACCAACAAGTCGTGACAAGTCATCCACTAACGATATAAAATATGATTGAAAGGCATATAAATTAGTGTAAAAAGTGTTGATAAAGTACAGTATTGTAAGTGTTAATGATTAATTAAGCCTAGACAAAAAGATACTGTACAGTGTAAATATACAGTAGAAATAATTGTCAATAGTGAAGTAGAATTAGAACTCATGTGAATTAGTAGTAAGGCTAGCTGTTGTGTGAAGTGAGTGCCTGAAAATAAGTATACATACAGTATGTACCCTGTATACAATATAAACAATATAGAACAAGCGCTGCAGAGGATGACGTAATCATCACAGCTTCGTAATCTTCAGCTTCATTAAAAGTAAGTCAATTTACCAATTTTATTATAGTATTACAAGATATTAATTGTTTTTTTTCAACAAAAGCTACATATTAGTCTCTGCAAATGTATATTCTATCGTCAGCAGAGAAAAGGTGAGCTCAAAATATTTCGTCTTGGCTAGCTCTCAGTGACAAGGCTCGATCGCCATTGTTATGGCATGGCCGCCACAGCCTGTGTCGTAACATTAAAAATACATTACCTGCACTTATCAGGGTAAATCAAAACACATCTCTAAAATATTATTGAGAAAATATTAACTCACTGATTGATACATGAAATATTTTGCAATACAAAGGAATGAATCAATTTTTTCCCACCCATCTGGACTTGATCAGAGCGTTATCTTGAGATTATCTTGAGATGATTTCGGGGCTTTTTAGTGTCCCCGCGGCCCGGTCCTCGACCAGGCCTCCACCCCCAGGAAGCAGCCTGTGACAGCTGACTAACTCCCAGGTACCTATTTACTGCTAGGTAACAGGGGCGTTCAGGGTGAAAGAAACTTTTGCCCATTTGTTTCTGCCTCGTGCGGGAATCGAACCCGCGCCACAGAATTAAGAGTCCTGCGCGCTATCCACCAGGCTACGGGGTCCCCCCTGTGTGTTCACACATCATCCATGCAGCAGCCAGCAACTGGCTTAATCTTCGGTGTGGCACTAAATTGGAATGCAATTACACAATGAACTTTATTTAATTTTAGTTATACAGTATAAACTATAACCTACCTGAATGTTACTTGAAAAATTACCCGACCCGACTTAACTTCGGAAATAACGGAGCTCCGGAAATAACGACTAGGGTACAGCCCCATATAGGCCGTTAAATTGAGTGGATACTGCACTGTGTAATCTTTCATATAGCATTGGGTAGCAGCACATCGCTGTGTATATATAAGCTTGTTAATATAAAAAAAAATTACAAATGCTGTACAGTACAGTATATACCATACAGTGTACAGTATCATAATACAATAGAGTCAAAATAAGATTATAAAAGTAAATAATATTCCATTGTGATAGGTGTATTATAAGCAGCAATTCATATACAGTATATTTGTTTTAAAAGACTTACTTTGTTTGAATAGCTGATAAAAGCATCATACTTCTTGTCAGCGTCTTGTTCCTCTTGTGCGACGGCCCACAGGCACAAGCGATGGGTAAATAACCACACTTTAATATCCTGCTGATATTTATAAACACTTACGGTTCCTGTAAAAATTAAATCGTTAGAAAATCATGCGGTCTGCTGAGTGTGAAATTAAAATAACATATTTTATGATGGTTGAAAGAAATTAAAGCATGTAATATTGTCCCAATACTGTATACATGAACTTAGTCATTGAAGATTCGGACTTAATATTTTATGTGGTACTGAACAATATTTGGAAATACTTATTTATTACAGTATACAATGTTATTTTTGTTTAATACTGTATACAGTACCATGTGTCTGGTAGTAAAATTCATTTATATGCAATTTCTAAACATACATTAAACCCTTTGGCAACACTGGATGTAATTACTACATTATACTGCAGTGTATATCTATATACATTATATATATATATCTATATACTGTATATAACTTGTATCATCTGATTTGTTGAAAATACTGTTAAACAAATATGGTATAACTTGAATAAATGATGAGATTTTGTTTGATGAAATCTGATTTCCAAGAGGAAGGTTTTCAATTTACTGGCAGATGAAATAAGTAATTACCTAAGTGTAGTTACAGAACGATGTAACGGGGGGTGGGGGAAATAGCTCTCTCTTGTCCATTATTCCACCCTCCAGTTAACTAACGAGGCCCGGGGGAAACAGCTCTCTCTAGTCCGTTATCCCATCCTCAGTTAGCTAACTATTCTAGAGCACTCCCAGAGTTCCTAAGGCAGCCTCTCTCGTTCAACACCTTGTAACCTAGGTATTTGACTACCTAGGTGCTAAGAATACAAGGCGCCGTAACTGGATCAGCTACCCGAAACTCTAGAGAGAACTCCAGAACACATTTTCACTGCCACTACGCTCGTGGTGTCCTGTCTTCCAAGCACTCTTTGTCATATAACTCTTTGAAATTGTCCATACTATTCTGTACACGAGATACCAAGGAAGATTAATACTCACCAAGTACAAAAAACAGGAAGAGGAAGATGGTTATAGAGGTGATGCTGGCTATAATCATAGGCTGCTGGATAATGGGGCACAGGTCTTCTTTTTTCACTTGAATTAAAGGCTCGTCTATGTTGAGGCAGATTATGTTATGGGAGTCAGTCACCTGTATACATCAATCAGTGTTACTGTCATAGTTGAATCATTTTTTTGTTCAGAAACTGAATTATACACTTTCTATTTTTTGTTCAGATTCATTATTATTTATTTTGTAAAACACAATAATACTTAAATAATACATACTTTTTATTCATTTTATTTACATAAATTCCCACATATTGGCCTCTCTTACTTAAATTTCTACTTGTCCCCCTTACTTTAATCTTTGAGTACCTTAGATATTAAGTCACTGCACATCCTCTCAAGTGTACTTTATACTGTATATATAAAACTCTGAACTGCAATGCCAATCCTGACCTTAAACGCTTCCAAGAAGGTTGTAACAGAACCCATGAGCACCACACTAGAAACAAATATCTATTTGATATTCCAAGAGCGCGACTTAACCAAACTAGAAATGCTCAGCAAATCAAGGAATTTGCAGAGCATTTCCCTTGATTCCATAAATGTGGAAGGACCTTCCCAATCATGTTAAAAACTGCCCTTCTCTCAACCACAAGTATAAGAGGAAAACTAAATAGTGGCAACTAAATGTTAACCCATGTGTTGCTATTATAGAACATTAATGAATGAACTTGTAAAATTGCTAATATATTTGCCGTGTAAAAATTAAAAAGAATTCCGTGCCTTCTGTTTATTTAGTGAAAATTACTATCTGCTGTCTGTTCAAATTTCTGCTGTAACAGTCACCATGTAATTAATGTCATTTATTTTATTTTTCTAATTCGGTTAATTTTAGCTTGTATCTCAATTAGTTTTAAGTCTTAGTTTTTATGTTTAGTTTTACCACATCATGGCCAAAATGCTGTGTATTAGTGGCTTTAGGTTTAGCATACACTCGGCCTACCTAGATATCTAACATTCTTCTTGTATTCCATTTTGTATGTATGTACTTTTTCCTAAATATTATTATTATTATTATTATTATTATTATTATTATTATTATAAATGTCTTACCTTTCTGTTGGGCTCCCGAAGGAAATTGTGTAAGTCGTCAAGATCACAGTTGCACCTCCAGGGATTGTCTCCCAGACTAAGAATAACAGATGAAGAGTTAAAAAGCTCTAATATTGACTTTGGAAGAGATGTGAAGTTATTACCACGGATGTCGAGAACTTGCAAATGTTGAGGTAAAACTGAATCATTAATAAATGATAGCTTATTATTTGGTATTGTCAGATTCACAAGACTTGAATATTCCGGGTCTTGAAGACCACTCAAGTCTGTAATAGAGTTGTTTCTCAAATTTAAAGTTATTGAGAGGTTTCCTTCAGGCAAGTAGTTATCCTTTAGTTTTGGTATGGCTTTGAGACCTTGATATGAGCAGTTAATGATGAACATTGTATCATGGGGTCGTGTAAAGCAAGTACACATGGCAGGACAGCTCTTAAGTCTGCACACTAGACTCTCAGTGTTAACCGCCTTAACAGGAAACTCTATGTTCTGCTTCTCTGGATATGAACATTTTACTTTATCTTGATCTATAACATTAAGCTGGAACATGTTTTCAGTCTCTTCAGCTCTTCCTTGTAACAGTCTTGCAAGCTGGTAGATATCACAGTTGCAAATCAATGGGTTGCCTTGAAAATACACATTAACAGTCTTTTGGGAATGAATATATTCCATTTCTTGTAGGGATATACCTTTGATTTTGTTATAGCTAAGATCAACAATCACATCATTTGACATGAATGAAAGATCATTGCTCTCCAAATATTCAATATTATTTCCTTTTAAATTTAGTTTTGCTAGCTCTTTTAACTCTGTACTAAATGCCTGTGGTACAGCATTTATGCTGTTGCTGCTTAGGCTCAAATCATGTAGTTTTATTTGTTCAGAAAGAGGAAAATGCTCTTCAACTGTGATCTCTTGAGAAGCTATTGATGTACTATTTCTGATTGAAGAAAAAGATATATTGTTGTTGCTCAGATCTAAAACTTGAAGGGTTGAAGTTGGATGTGGGAATGAAGAGCTGTGGAGGACATTGATCTTGTTGTGGCTCACATGGAGATTGTTGAGGTTTTCACAGTTCTTAAAAATATTATCAGGTAGTTCACTTAGGCTATTGTTTTTCAGAACTAATGTGTTCAGTTTCCTCAAGTTATCAAAGGAGCCATGTGGAAGATATTCCAGCAGGTTTGACTGCAGGTCCAGTGTCTCAAGACTTGTCAGGTCTGCAAACACATTAGGAAACAAACTTTTTAAACTGTTTCTGTTTAATTTCAGTTTGACCATGTTATTTAGTCCTTGAAATGTGTTCTCTGGGATGTTGGCAATTTGGTTATTGCCGAATTCCAGTGTATCAATTTTTTTTGAATTCTTGAATAGCTCTGAAGGCAATGCAGGAATCTTATTGTATTCGGCATTGAGAATTTCCAAACTTGGACAGTTATGAAAAATATCCACAGGGAGAGATTCAAGTGAGTTTGTATTTAGCAAAATCTTTCTAAGGTTTGGAAGATTGGAAAACACTTTTGAATCTAGGTGTAATATATTGTTATGTGAAAGTTCAAGAGACTGCAGATTTGGAATTGTTGATAATAATTCTGGACGAATTTCAGTCAAGTTATTCTTCCATAAGCTCAAATTTGTCAATTTGGGAAGATTTGCAAACAAATTATCTGGCAAACTAGTAAACTCATTTGTATGCAAATAAACTTCTGTGAGGTTTGGTGTACTTGCAAATAAAGATTGTGGGAGAGTTTCCAATTTATTGATAGAAAACCTAAAATGTTTCAACTCTGGAGTTGCTTTTAATAGATTTTGTGGTATGGAAGAAAATTGATTGCCATCAAACAACAAATTCTTAAGATTGCCGAGACCTTGAAGGTGCCACTCCTGTAAGTCATATTGATCTCTCTGACCAACATCAACAAATAAGAGAGAAGTCACATTCTCTGGATGTATACCAATTTGTTGAAAGAACTCGCTGAAAGACACATTAAACAAAGGACACCGTTCAAAACGTACATACTTCACAGAAGAAAACTGACAGTCCTCAATTAGTGATATATTGATATTTTCCGCTTTATGATGGCACTTGAGAGTTAAAGCACTCTGTGGGTAATCTTTGAGGTCACTTAATGTGACTGTGAATTTCTGCGCGTGAAATGAATCTGGGCAGGTAATCTGATTAGAGCTTCGGTTCCTCTCGCATTTGCTGCATGCAATGTTGGCATAACTTGTGCGCGTCCACAGGTATAAGAGGTGGAGGCCCAGTATCATCCATGATGCCATGATGATGATGATGGATCATTTGAACAATCTTTCTGTTCTGGGATGTTGTTGAACAGTTGCTATTGATGGTGATCACCTAGAAAGAAAGAAAACGACATTGTATAATATATTCTTAGATGCCTTGTTCATTCCTAAAAATATATTCTTGAGAAACACTATGACTTGAAAATCTTTAAAAGTGGTTGAAACGTCTGCTTAGAAGTTCTACGGTAGTTTATCCAAAAGTGCTGTAAGCTAATTGTCACTTAAACTCCATGAGAAACAAATGTCAATACATAAAAGTGACAAACTAAGAAACAAAAGCAGGTTTAGTTTTTATAAACAAAGGTATACACAGCAATGTGCTGCTATCCTAGGTTGTAAAGCCATTGGCACATCGCGTTCATGGGAAAAGTATTAGGGTTAAGGCTCAAGATGAGCTAAGGCAGGCAGAGCTCTAAGCTTGATAATACGAAGAGGAATTATTAGGGGAAAAGCGCCAAGCCAATTCGACTATATAGCACTTGGAAGGGATCAGGATAAGGATTTGGGATGGGACGGTGGGAAAGGAATAGTGCCCAACCACTTGGACAGTCGGGGATTAAACGTCGACCTGCATGAAGCGAGACCGTCCAGCCCAAGTGGATAGGACTTTACGAGCTTTAGGAAGAGCGAGCTCTAAGCCTACTACATGAGGTGTTATGAGCTGCACCCTCCTGTGAGACGGGAGGACCACCTCACACGCGCCGAATGAATTTCCCACAATGTGTGTGACGTCGAGTTTCTGAGAGTCGCCGGTTCCGGCCCCTTGCAATATGACGTCAGTTCAAGGTTGAAGAAGAATGCTTGTGCATGTTGCTGCATCAGTGTTGGCGCTCAAGAGCTGCACTTCAACTACAAATAATATAATACAAAACAACGAGTATTTTGGAGGAAAGCGTCCGGTTATGCGTGAGAACCCGATGGCTTATGGCAGAACTGGACACATCATTTCCCATGCAATTTACACAGTGGAGGATCTTAGTCTACGGGGCCAGTGTCGGTTGTTAATCACCTAGATAATTGGGTACTGGTATGTGACCAGTGTTTAATATAGGACGTATCCATACCCCTTAGGGGTATCCAGAGCCTTCGGGGGGTATCCATTTCCCTGTGGGGGTATCTATTTCTCTGGGGGTTCCCAGAGCCCTTTGGGGGTATCCAATTCCCTCTGGGGGCATCCAGAGCTCTCGGGGGGTATCCATCCTCCTGTGGGGGGCATCCAGAGCTCTCGGGGGGCATCCATCCTCCTGTGGGGGGTATCCAGAGCCCTCAGGGCAGGGGGGGGGGGTACGACAACCAAATAATGGGGTATGGGACTCAGTCTCTTAAACAGATTGAAAACAAAGTTGTTGTTAGATTAGAATTAACTCTGACCGTCAGTAAGTGTAGCTTGATGCCATGTTTTGAGTGCACCAAACACGTTAAGAATCTCACTAGTCATAGTTATTTGGAATATATATATATATATGTTTTGTCGTTTATTTTACCTAGAAAGAAATGATAACATCCTTATTCTTTACAGCTGTTCTGTTCCAACTCTTCATATGTAAAGTGTAACCAAGTTACTGATATATTTTTGAAGTTCAAGTTGAAGTTCAAGTATGGTTTATTGAGACAATACATCTCAAAGGGATAGATTAGTTTAGGCTATTTCTACCCCCTCCCTATATTTTTGAAGTTCAAGTTGAAGTTCAAGTATGGTTTATTGAGACAATACATCTCAAAGGGATAGATTAGTTTAGGCTATTTCTACCCCCCTTCCTATATTTTTGAAGTTCAAGTTGAAGTTCAAGTATGGTTTATTGAGACAATACATCTCAAAGGGATAGATTAGTTTAGGCTATTTCTACCCCCCTCCCTATATTTTTGAAGTTCAAGTTGAAGTTCAAGTATGGTTTATTGAGACAATACATCTCAAAGGGATAGATTAGTTTAGGCTATTTCTACCCCCATCCCTATATTTTTGAAGTCGTGTTGGCATGATAATGTAGACATATTGGGTAATAATCTATAATCGTTAAAATCGCTAATAATCTATACTCGTTGGGTCTATAATCGTTAAAAGGTTAAGATTCTTGTAAGACCAGTGTATATAGTAGGTTACTGGTACACGAGTTAATAATGGTTCAAGGGCGGATTAATAGGTCGTCACGACTATGTTGTGCTGGCCATGATAAAATTATGAGAAGTATTATGACAAGAAGACAGCAAAATGACCGCTGGACAACAAGATGGAACACACCAACAAATTGCTTCAAGAATATGATACCAACATCGAACCATATATAAGATGTCACCCTAACCCCAATGGACTTTGAAGCTGCCATAGACAGCACGCACGCACGCACGCACGCACGCACACACACACACACACACACACACACACACACACACACACACACACACACACACACAATCCCATCCCTAATCCTTATCCTGACCCATTCCCAGTGCTATATAGTCGTAATGGCTTGGCGCTTTCCCCCTGATAGTTCCCCCTTCACCAGGCAGATTAAAATGAAGATGTGTCGCCAATCTCTAATGACCTAGTGATATGTTGTACGTCAAGAACATGATACCACAACCCGTAGAGGCCCGATAATGCAGGAGACAGCAGGCCTCCATCCACCCAACACCTGCGTGCATACGTGTGTGTGTAGCCTACGCTTGAAACAACACCAGTGATATGATAACCCCCGGGTGGAGACAGGGGCGAGGGAGCAATACTGCCGGTCATCATTACGGAGGAAGACAGCGCCAGCCGTGGGCGAGGCGGTGACGGCCAGTACTACCAAGGTCAATACGACCTTCCTGTATACTCGCCTAGTTGTGCTTGCGGGGGTTGAGCTCTGGCTCTTTGGTCCCGCCTCTCAACTGTCAATCATCTGGTGTACAGGTTCCTGAGCCTATTGGGCTCTATCATATCTACACTTATGATTTCAAAGCGTTATATGACAAAGTGTGCTGGGAAGACGGGACACCACGAGCGTAGCTCTCATCCTGTAACTACACTTAGGTAATTACTTGAAACTGTGTATGGAGTCAGCCTCCACCACATCACTTCCTAATGCATTCCATGTGTATGGCTCAGACGGGGTTCCCAAGCCTAACAATCGTCCTAATTTATGATTGTGTTTTGTTTAAATACATTTTTTTGAAAATTAAAAGTTTTTTAACGTAAATTTGTACAGGTGGTAAATTATGAACATAAATAACATCAGGAAACATCACTTTCCTGTTCCCAGTGAATGGGTCAGTCCCTGTTTGTTGTTTTTGTTGCAACCCAAACAAATATGGCGTCGTGTTTTTAAACAAAAAACACCATTTAAGTGAATTGCTGTACTTTATATCCATACTCAGCCTCTGTATCATAGAGTATATGAACTTTTCACCACTGATAATTCCCATACATTACCCGCCTCGCAGATTGTACTCGAGTATCCACGTTACACTCGGTAACAAATCCTTTTGTTCCAGAGGCAGTAAAATATGACGTTCCTCTGTGACCTTTGCCTCTGTCAGCTGTAGATAAGTCAGCAGCCTCCTTAAGCCTTAAAGATGTCTACCCAAGCTGTCAGAATATACATACTCAGACACAGCAACGTCTGATAGGGGAATAATGGACATGTTCCATCCTTTGGAGACTTGAATAGTTGGAAAGTAACATTTACTTCCCCCAGGGAACATATAATTGACTTCCTGGTTGATGGGGTTCTGGGAGTTCTTCTACTCCCCAAGCCCGGCCCGAGGCCAGGCTTGACTTGTAAGAGTTTGGTCCACTAGGCTGTTGCTTGGAGCGGCCCGCAGGCCTCATCTCTCTTCCTGTCTCTCCTCGGGGTGTAGTATATTGTTGATTAAGATTTAGCTACTCAGAACGAAATGTCTATGTAACACGGGTTATAGTGAGCCCGTAATTGAGTTCGGTTATTCGCGTTAACCTTGTTACTCTGATATTTGGGTCGAAGTATTAAATGGAGGTGGGGTTTCCTCCTTTTTCCCTGTTTCTTTTTTGCTTCTGTTTTAGTGCACGGGTTTTAGTCGGATGTAGTAGAAATACCAGGTGGACACCACACCAGGCAGAGAGGCCAGGTGTGGTGACAACACCAGGTATATACACCAGACAACACCACACACCAGGTGTGTGGCGGCAAGCCTGCAGAGTGCGTGTCTTCACCACAGGTTGTCAAGGGCCTGCGGGCTGTAGCAGCAGACCCAGACACACCTGAGCCACACCAGGTGTGCTTTGTTTACTCCCTATAAGCCTACAGACCTGTCTCACCCCTCCACACACCTGCCTCACCCCTCCACACACCTGCCATACCCCTCCACACACCGAGCCTCGAGGTACAGTGAAGAAACAAGTGATCCCGGCAACACACCGAAGCCAAGCCAGTGTTGAAGAGAATCCACAACTGGCTTTTAGGAAGGGAGAGTGGATAAACGTTGCTATACCCGGGTGGGTCGGGGGTAGCTGCATGGAATAGAGGTGGAGGGGGGCCGGGTATGCAGGATAGTCGGGTATGAGGATAGTTGAGCCTCCGAGGGCGTCAGGACGGGTTTGGGCGGTTACTTTGCTGTGACATCCAGTCCAGTATCAATGATGTAGCAACCCATTCTCCAGTCTGGAGACAGTCCGGGGTTCGAGCGAGACTAAACTCGTATCGTCGCCATTGTCTAGACCTTCTACAGGACCGTTGGGCACGGTAGATCATCTACAGGACCGTTGGGGGTACGGTAATTTCGGGGCTTAGCGTCCCTGCGGCCCGGTCCTCGACCAGGCCTCCTTTTTGTTACACCCCTCCCAGGAAGCAGCCCATAGCAGCTGTCTAATTCCCAGGTACCTATTTACTGCTAGGTGAACAGGGGGGGCATCAGGGTGAAAGAAACTCTGCCCATTTGTTTCCGCCTCCGCCGGGGATCGAACCCGGAATTTAGGACTACGGCTGAAGCCAGCGGTCTCCTTGATGGCTTGTGGATACTTGATGGGGTCCTCAGCCTCCTGTGGCTTGATGATGCTGCTTCAGTATCTCTCACTGCAATGTCTCTCACTGCAATATCTCTCACTGTTATACACTGAGCAATTCCCCGGCAGTGAAGACAGTGTTGCCAGAGCTGCCGTGCCCCGAGTAGGCTAATTTTAAATAATTAGGCCTTACCATGCACGCTATTCTTGCAACCTTAACAGGCGGTAACTACCATGCCTAATTGGTCGTAACTCCTTAAGACACGACTGTAATATACTCAGGTCTACCGCCACGCACTGTATAGCTGAAGAGGACGCTGCAAAGGTTTGATAAAAACTCAACTTTAGTGTTTCCCAACATCTAATACTTCTCATTGATAGAATGAGAACCCATTTCGCATCCTTCTGGCGCGTGGGAAGACACGATACGAGGGAGATTATCCCATGCATAGCCCTCGCGGAGGCCTTCAACAGTCAGGGAGATCAACACAGCCAGTCAAACACCTTTTCTAATCGTGTCATCATGAAAAGAAGCGCTGAATACCGGTTTGGTCCGTCGGAATCTGCTTCAGTGCTTCCTAACCTGTTAGTGTACACCCCCCCCCTGTTGGTGTACACCCCCCCCCCTGTAGGTGTACACCCCCCCCTGTAGGTGTACACCCCCCCCTGTTGGTGTACACCCCCCCCCTGTTGGTGTACACCCCCCCCTGTTAGTGTACACCCCCCCCTGTTGGTGTACACCCCCCCCCTGTTGGTGTACACCCCCCCCTGTTGGTGTACACCCCCCCCCTGTTGGTGTACACCACCCTCCCTGTTGGTGTACACCCCCCTGTTGGTGTACACCCCCCCCTGTTGGTGTACACCCCCCCCCTGTAGGTGTACACCCCCCCCCCTGTTGGTGTACACCCCCCCCCCTGTAGGTGTACACCCCCCCCCTGTTGGTGTACACCCCCCCCTGTAGGTGTACACCCCCCCCCCTGTTGGTGTACACCCCCCCCTGTAGGTGTACACCCCCCCCTGTTGGTGTACACCCCCCCTGTAGGTGTACACCCCCCCCTGTTGGTGTACACCCCCCCCTGTTGGTGTACACCCCCCCCCTGTTGGTGTACACCCCCCCCCTGTTGGTGTACACCCCCCCCTGTTGGTGTACACCCCCCCCTGTTGGTGTACACCCCCGCCTGTTGGTGTACACCCCACCCCTGTTGGTGTACACCCCCCCCCTGTTGGTGTACACCCCCCCCCCTGTTGGTGTACACCCCCCCCCTGTTGGTGTACACCCCCCCCCTGTTGGTGTACACCCCCCCCTGTTGGTGTACACCCCCCCCCCTGTTGGTGTACACCCCCCCCCTGTTGGTGTACACCCCCCCCCTGTTGGTGTACACCCCCCCTGTTAGTGTACACCCCCCCCTGTTGGTGTACACCCCCCCCTGTTGGTGTACACCACCCCCCCTGTTGGTGTACACCCCCCCTGTTAGTGTACACCCCCCCCTGTTGGTGTACACCCCCCCCCCCCCTGTTGGTGTACACCCCCCTCCTGTTGGTGTACACCCCCCTCCTCCCCTCACCTGTACACTCTCATTACAATTACTATCACCTCTTCCATCGCCACATGTACTTCAGTCTCCAACACGTGCAAGAATTCTACCACAGCTATTCAATCTATTTGCATGAAGTCTATTTTGTCGCAGTTTCCGGTATATTACTGCCCCTCAGGCTGCTCTAAGACAGTGTAAGTAATCTCTTCGTAATCATTTTTATCAGTTCTATCTCATCATTTTTTATCTCATCAGTTCTATCATGCATTCGGTGCCCAATATGGGAAGGACTCCACATGAGCCCAACTCTGACTCATTGATTATTTCATTATATCTGTGTGTAACTTCAGACACAAACACGTCACTGTTGTTCCTTAGGGAGTTGAGGGCAGTCAAGGAGGTGACAGGGTTTAGGTGACAAGGCGTCACCTAAAGCTAAGGTGTCGATTTTGTGGATATTTATACTCGTTCGAGTGCAAGGATTATGACAAACAATTCTGTTTGAAGAGTGGAGGCCCAGGTATCTACACGTGGTCCATACTCGTGGGGATATGAGCCACCTCCCACTGTCACAACACCTGCACTTCCAGCTGCACCATGGGAGAGGAGCAAGGGAAAGGGAGCCATCAGTGAACATAATATGGGAGAGGAAGCGCGCTCAGAGCCACCATTTGGTCACCATTTGGTCCGGGAGACATCTCCCGTCACGTAGGGTGCAGTCGCACCTCCACAGATCTCCAGTATCAGCTCTTGATACTGGTAATGGCTCAAAAGGGCCACCACTTACGGGCTATTCATGCCCGTGCCACCTTTTGGTTGGTTTAATCTTCATCAATCAATCAGCGCTCAGAGCATCAATTTGGGTTAAGGCCGTGTACTGTCCTACCCGTCCCAGCACGGGTTACTGTTTAATCACCCACACACGCAGAAAAATGGAACAGTAATCTGAAAAGGGATTTAAAAGGTGCCATAAACTTGAGATTATTAATCCCCAGCCTTTCATTATCTTAAAACAAATAATACTAATGCCTGCAAGAAGGTTAATTTATATTGCTGATCTTTAGCCGGCACAAACGCTTACGTTGAATAGAATTAATCAAGCTGGTAACAGTATGGTAATGATCGCCCTCTCCCCCCCCCACATGGCCGCCTGCGACCATGTTAACGCATCAGATGCGTCTTGGTTTCTACCACAGACGTGGCCACTTGTGTACAAGACTAACCAGCACACACCCATCTGACCCCGACCTCCAAGGCCACAGTGGTGCAGCGAGGCCTCTGCTCCTCTACTCTCCCTTCCCCCTCCATTCCCCTCTCCCTCATCACTCCCTCTTCCTCCTTTTTCCCATTTTTCTCTCTTCCTTCCTCTCTTCCGCATCCTCCAGCTTCAAACACACATTTTCATTTATTTACCAAACAATCTAGGGACTCAGTCAGCCACACTTCACTGATTACATGGGGAGGGGGGGAGGGGAGAGCGGGGTCACTATTAGGCACGACTCCCTCTTAATAGAATCAAAGTGGGACCTACCCCCTACCAACCTATGTCCGTCCCCAACCCCAGACCATTTACCCTGCAAAGTTGGTTGAGGCTACCTGCAAGTTTCTGGTTTCCACCAACCCCACACACAGGTGGCAACGGCGAGGGGCCAGGCCATCACCATCAGGCCCCTCCACCAGCAGGCGACAACTCAACGATTGCAATAAATTTGCAAAGTTGAAATTCTGTGCATGCGGCGAGGGGGGGGGGGGTGAAGGGGGGGGCGAGGTGATGAAGCACAGATAAGCGGAGAGCTGACGCCATGATGGACTGCATCTGTCCCTTCCTGTGACATTTGTGTTTCCTCTTGAGCCAGACCGCGTCCTCCCTCCTCCCACTCTCTTGAAGGCCACCGAGGGGGGGGGGGGGGACAAGTGCCACTTGCTGGGGTCACCCACTCAGCCAGGCACCTGTCATACACTCAGCCAGACACTTTCACCCACTCAGCAAGACACTCTCACCCACTCAGCCAGACACTCTCACCCACTCAGCCAGACACCTGTCACCCACTCAGCCAGGCATTTTCTTGGACTGTCAGAAAGCCTTTGACACAGTACCCCATAAAAGGCTGTTACAAAAGTTGGAGCAACAGGCAGGAGTAAAAGATAAGATGCTGCAGTGGATAAGGGAGTATCTAAGTAACAGGAAACAGCGAGTAACTGTGACGGGGGGGGGGGGGGGGGAGGCATCAGGGTGGCGAGATGTCACCAGCGGAGTCCCACAGGGACTTGGACCCAACCTGTTTCTAAAAAATGTAAACGATCTTCCAGAGGGACCTTGTATACCACTTATGTCAGACCAATCCAGGAATATGCAGCTCCAGCCTGGAGCCCATACCAAGTTAAACACAAGACAAAGTTAGTGAAGATTCAGAGGTATGCCACCAGACTAGTCCCGGAACTGAGAGGTATGAGCTACGAGGGAAGGCTAAGGGAGCCTTACCTCACGTCTCTGGAAAAGAAAAGAGCAAGAGGAGACATGATAACCACCTACAAAATTCTTAGGGGAATTGACATGGTGGATAAAGACAAACTCTACAGCACGGATGGAACAAGAACAAGTTGACACAGGTGGAAACTTAGTACCCAAATGAACCACAGAGACATTAGAAAGAACTTTTCGTGTCAGAGTAATTAGTAAATGGAATGCAATAGGCAGTGATGTGGTGGAGGCTGACTCCATACACAGTTTCAAGTGTAGATATGATAGAGCCCAGTAGGCTCAGGAATCTGTACACCAGGTGATTGACAGTTGAGAGGCGGGACCAAAGGGCCAAAGCCCAACCCCAGGAAGCACAACTAAGTGAGCACAACCAGGTGAGTACACAGCCACCACCACCACACACAGGTGGAAACTGAGTGCCCAAATGAGCTACAGAGATATTAGAAAGAACTTTTTTAGTGTCAAAGTGGTTGACAAATGGAATGCATTAGGAAGCGATGTGGTGGAGGCTGACTCCATACACAGTTTCAAATGTAGATATGATAGAGCCCAGTAGACTCAGGAACCTGTACACCAGGTGATTGACAGTTGAGAGGCGGGACCAAAGAGACAAAGCCCAACCCCCGGAAGCACAACTAAGCGAGCACAAGCAGGAGAGTACACACCCACCACCACCGCACAAGGCCGGGCGCCAGAGGGACAACAATGGCGCGCAGTCTTGCTATAGTGACCGCTGACTGTCGCGGTAAATAGTCTAAAGAAACCCGCCTTTGTTCCCACTCCACTCTGTTTCGCAGAGCGACCTTCACCTGTTCACGGACACCAAACACCGCCATTCAACCGCCATACGCAAGTCCCCTCGCACTAAATATATCTCTATTGACACACTAGGAATTCAGGTGTACACGAGAAATACCGTTTTTGTGTCAATTCAAGTATTTACAACATCATTGTGACACACTGAACTCTTCAAACTTCCCGCGCTCTTAATATTGTGCCACAACATTTTAATGTTTTATAACACGTGTCCCTCAGCATATAATGTAACCAGGGACAGCATTACGTAATACTGGAGAGAAGAACAGCCTGGAGCGCAGGGAGGATGGTGAGTGGAGGAGCTCAGTAGTGGTCAGTGCTAATGTAAACAACTCGCCTCCACTCCTCAACACTCCATGCCACTCCTCCGCATTCCCACACCTCCACAACCAACAATATATATATATATAAATATATATATATATATATATATATATATATATATATATATATATATATATATATATATACATATATATATATATATATATATATATATATATATATATATATATATATATATATATATATATATAATATCCCGGGAGCGATTCCAAGAAGCAATGAAGCAGCTTGGTGACCAAGGTTGGAAGATGGAAGTTCAGAGGTCAGACTACAAGATATAAAGTCATTGGAGATGAGGTTAACAAGCACCTGGAGGAACTACAGCGACAAAATAACTAGTACCAGACTAACTGTCACCACAGCCGTTGAAGGCTGCACAGGTACTTCCTCACCCACTGACTACCTGGAACATACCTGGAGAGGGTTTCAGGAGTTCTTCTACTCCCCGGGCCTGAGGCCAGGGAGCCGGTCGGCCGAGCGGACAGCACACTGGACTTGTGATCCTGTGGTCCCGGGTTCGATCCCAGGCGCCGGCGAGAAACAATGGTCAGAGTTTCTTTCACCCTATGCCCCTGTTACCTAGCAGTAAAATAGGTACCTGGGTGTTAGTCAGCTGTCACGGGCTGCTTCCTGGGGGTGGAGGCCTGGTCGAGGACCGGGCCGCAGGGACACTAAAGCCCCGAAATCATCTCAAGATAACCTCAAGAAGAGCTTCGACTTGTGATAACTTGGTCCAACAGGCTGTTGCTTGGAGCAGCCTGCAGATCCACATATCCACTACAGCCTGGTTGGTCCGGCACTTCTTGCAAGAACTTATTAAAGTGCATATAAAACTATATGCTGAACTCATTTTCTTTGAAACAGTCTGAAGGATTTGGTTTTCTGTAAATATAATTCTAGGGGATGCTCAAATAGTTTTTGAAGTTCATATTTCACATGTTTGAGAATAATACACCATATTAACATAACCAAAACGTAATGAAACCTAACCATAGATAGGAAGTAGATAATAACATTTGTAACACAAAATCAAATAAAAACAATCACTACGCCTCTGACTTCAGGAAGTTATAAAGTAAACTATAATCAGACCAAGTGATTGGTGCGTGAGACGCGTGTGTGACCATGTTATGGAGGAGACAATGATGGGACGAGGCAGAAGGGCAGCTGAAGGTCGAGTTGCGTGCTTGTGTGGTTCGCTGGTAAGCCTGCGTCTTGTCCACCCCCATATATACCACCCATTGTTAACTGCCACCTATACCACCCACTCTTCCTCCCCCACAATGGCCGCCACTTCCGGCACCCTCCCACACACACATCAACAACAGGTGCGTGGACTCCCTCAATGCATCAACGACGGTAATTCCTCCCTGTGTTGAAATAGCTTTCCAGGAATTCTCACGGAACTACCCCAGGAACTCCCCTGGAACTGATCTGGAACTTTAAGGAACTCCTCTGGAACTGATCTGGAACTTTAAGGAACTCCTCTGGAACTGATCTGGAACTTTAAGGAACTCCCCTGGAACTGATCTGGAACTTTAAGGAACTCCCCTGGAACTGATCTGGAACTTTAAGGAACTCCCCTGGAACTGATCTGGAACTTTAAGGAACTCCCCTGGAACTGATCTGGAACTTTAAGGAACTCCCCTGGAACTGATCTGGAACTTTAAGGAACTCCCCTGGAACTGATCTGGAACTTTAAGGAACTCCCCTGGAACTGATCTGGAACTTTAAGGAACTCCTCTGGAACTAGGAGAGCTAGGAGACGGGCACTAGCAGACTCGAAACACGAACCCTCACGAGTGAGAGACTATCCACTGTACTATGCGCAGCCCTAATAAGAAAAGATCCCAGAAGCAACTAACCGCTGCCCAGCTGAGATTTTAGACTTTCCCTAACTACTGAACCACGGTGGAATTGGTGGTCCACGCCTGTCAACCACACTACCGTTATCTTGAGATGATTTCGGGGCTTTTTAGTGTCCCCGCGGCCCGGTCTTCGACCAGGCCTCCACCCCCCAAGAAGCATCCCGTGACAGCTGACTAACTCCCAGGTACCTATTTACTGCTAGGTAACAGGGGTATCAGGATGAAAGAAACTGCCCATTGTTTCTCGCCGGCGCCCGGGATCGAACCCGGGACCACAGGATCACGCGTACAGTGTTCTGTCCGCTCAGCCACCGGCTGGAGCGAAAGATACGGAAGGAAATGCAGAATAGAACCAGTGAAGAGTGTTGACCAGACCACACACTAGAAGGTGAAGGGACGACGACGTTTCGGTCCGTCCTGGACCATTCTCAAGTCGAGTAGAGGTGCCAGAGGCACAATTAGAGAACACTGAACTTCAGAGGTCCACAACTGTTCAACACCCTCCCAGCAAGCATTAAAAACATTGCTGGAACAAAGGGTGGACGTCTTCAAGAGGCACTTGTACAGGTTCTTGCAAGAAGTGCCGGACTACTCACCCCCGTGACCACCACTCACACCCAAATAATGAATTTCCTTCTCGCCATTTTGCTCCGAGCCTCACCTTAGTAGCGTCATGGTGGGTCTCCGCACCCTCCCCCTGCCCTCAGCACCACTCTGCGTCTGCCTGCGGGCCTGTCTGCGTATCTGAGACCCGTGTCTCTGCCTGTCTGCGTGTATCTGTGTCTGTGTGTCCCAGACTTACAGGGGTCTCTGACCTCTCAGCCACCATCAATCATTAACCACAACTGCACCACAAACAAACAGCCACACTGGCGGGTGTTTATCGAAAGTTAGAACAACGCCGGACTGTTCTACAATAGTTCGCTAGAACACATTGTGGTATAGAGATCTCTCTCTCTCCATCTTGCCCTAGTTCCTTCCTTTATCTCTCTCTCTCTCTCTCTCTCTCTCTCTCTCTCTCTCTCTCTCTCTCTCTCTCTCTCTCTCTCTCTCTCTCTCTCTCTCTCTCTCTCTCTCGTTATTGATTACAGTCCAACTACACCAGTCAGGTGTGTAAGGCAGGTGTACAACTACACCAATCAGGTGTATAATGTAAACATTAGAGGCACTCAAAAATAGAGTGCACTTGTGCACTATTTCCACCAAACCCTCAAGAGGAACTGGACTTAACCAAGCATCAAGTCTAAGTTGACGCAGGGCCAAACTTGAAGCTCAGTACGGCGCTCATTCAGGCTGTGAGAACAAAATATAACTTGGAATATACCATATATGTACTTATTAATATGCCAAATATTGACTATAAGCAATAAGTCATATATATACTGTCTTATGCGAGAACGGGTTGCTGAGGGACAGCGGCGGCGTAAGTGTGTATGTCTTGCGTTTACTTCTTCAGTATGGTTAGTTAGTGTATACTCTAACAGCCTTGTTACAGACTTGTTCAGGCGTCTTATAGGCAAGTGGAGGCCAGGCGGGCACAATGGTTTCTAGGTTATGAACACGGCAGGCTCCTGACTCATCGGAGTAGACAGTAGCAGTGACTCATCAAAGTACACAGCAATAGTGACTCATCAGAGTAGACAGTACCAGTGACTCATCAAAGTACACAGCAATAGTGACTCATCAAAGTAGACAGTACCAGTGACTCATCAAAGTAGACAGTACCAGTGACTCATCACAGCCAGGCGGCCACCCAAGAAACCTTCCACCAGCACATGGAGCATCAACCCCCCACCCCACACCCCCACCCTCGGTCACTTTCTCCTACAAGAGGCAGCAGGAGTCCCCCATTAACCTGGGAGCGCACAGCCACCTTCACTTGGAGTTCCCAAGTACCTTAACCTTGGCCAATATCACCTTTCCCTCTGGAAGATCCGGCTCGGATCTGCTACGAGGTGCTGTACTGCTGGTCCGAATGCTTTACAAGGGCCGTGACGAGGATTCGAAACTACGTCTGAGAGCATCCCAGACGCTGCCTTTAATCACCTCCTGACTGGTTAACCATACGTTTAAGGATGGGACAATTAACCGGATGCATTAAGAAGCAAGTGAAGGTGGAGCCGGGTATGGTGGCTGGACAAAGCGACTGCTATGGTTGCTTGCACAAGATCCTGGACCTTCCTCGTTTAGCATATTAAACGCGCTGAAATTGCTTTCAAGGTCAATATTTATATATATAGGACTTGAATTTCAACATTGTATTGTATATTGGGATATACAACATTGTATATTACAACATTGTATTGTATATTGGGATAATTTAGCACTGTTAATCTTGGATGTTAGGCTATAACGCAATTGTTTACAAACTAATTTTTATCCACTGCATCCATAGACGATTTATTTTTGGTTTACCTATAGCCCCTCCCCCCTATCCCCCCAAAAGTATATAAATATGGGGGGTTGCAAGTGTGATCTTAGCGTGTAACATCAAAATAACGCAGTTCAAAATGCCATCAATCATAGGAAAATCACATTCAATATTCCGTCCCGCCAACAGTATTTGGTGGAGGCGGCGCCAGCTGACGTTATTGTTCTGCCTCTGATCTAATACCAAGACGAGGCTTTGTGTTATATTGGCCATGTTAAGCCCTGTTGTGTTGCTGGCCATGTTGAGCACTGCTGTGTTGCTGGCCATGTTGAGCACTGCTGTGTGGCTGGCCATGTTGAGTCCTGCTGTGTGGCTGGCCATGTTGAGTCCTGTTGTGTTGCTGGCCATGTTGAGCACTGCTATGTTGCTGGCCATGTTGAGCACTGCTGTGTTGCTGGCCATGTTGAGCACTGCTATGTTGCTGGCCATGTTGAGCACTGCTATGTTGCTGGCCATGTTGAGTCCTGCTGTGTGGCTGGCCATGTTGAGCACTGCTGTGTGGCTGGCCATGTTGAGCACTGCTATGTTGCTGGCCATGTTGAGCACTGCTGTGTGGCTGGCCATGTTGAGCACTGCTATGTGGCTGGCCATGTTGAGCACTGCTGTGTTGCTGGCCATGTTGAGCCCTGCTATGTTGCTGGCCATGTTGAGTCCTGCTATGTTGCTGGCCATGTTGAGTCCTGCTATGTTGCTGGCCATGTTGAGTCCTGCTATGTTGCTGGCCATGTTGAGCACTGCTGTGTGGCTGGCCATGTTGAGCACTGCTGTGTGGCTGGCCATGTTGAGCACTGCTGTGTGGCTGGCCATGTTGAGCACTGCTGTGTTGCTGGCCATGTTGAGCACTGCTGTGTTGCTAGCCATATTGAGCACTGCTATGTTGCTGGCCATGTCTACCGGTTATCAATCTTACCGGTAACATTTTATCTAATACCGATCATAATACTATCCTTCTATATTACATATCGCTGTTACTGATTACAATTACTACAATAATGTTGAAATGTCTCTCCAAACTGGCCGAATAATTTATCAGGAGTGAGCTAAGTTTCAGTACATGTGTGACCGTGTAGCCTCGTGCATGCCTATTGGTATGAATAGTCGACGATAGTAGTCATTATTTCTCCTATATTAAGGGGCAGATGGTGGAAATTCTTACATTACGGGAGACATTGTTCGTTACTAAGATGTTCTTAGAAGATCTGCGATTGAATGTCTGCAAGGTAGGCTATCCCAGCACTCTGGCTCTATTAAGCAATGTCAATTATATAAAATATGTATAAATGTAGTATTTTCCCTTGTGAATTGATGTAAATATAACCTTTATATTGTATATTATTTAATAAAGAAAAACATTAAACAATGCCTCACTGGATTCATATATCGAGGCCGCCGACTACAGTACACACTTGTACCTTAAAAACAAAATATAACTTGACATATACCACATATGTACTTATTAATCAGCCAAATAGTGACTACAAGCAATAAGTTATATATGTACTGTCTTGTGCGGGAGCGGGTTGCAACCCACACACACCGAGGAGTAGTGTGAGTATGTAGTAAGGGGACTAGAGACATGATCATGCCGTGCAAGATACTAAAATGGATAAAAAGTGATGATCTGGAAGCGTCATTTCTAGACAACGTACAAATAGAGCGAGGAAGCACAAGTGAGAGGTGGAGACACACATAAGTGAGAAAGGCAAGAGACTGTGAATTACGAGGCAGTGGTAGGCTGTAAGTGTAGAGATGTCCGCTTGTAGTAGTAATGTATTCTCTACTTCATCCATACTCTATAAACAAACCTATCCCAACCTATCTCAGGCTATCCCACCCCAACGTATCTCAACCTGTGACCAAGTGATCACATGTGTAATATTACAGTTTTAGCATGAACTTTACAGTGAAATCTCGTACACGTAATCTCCTCCTGGCCTGCGTTACTTTCACTGCATCGACGGTGTTGGCGGTGGAGGGGAGACCACTGTGAACCCTCTCTGACCTCATGTTTACAACCACTTGATCCGGGTGACCAAATGCCATGATAATATCCGTTTCCTATGCATCGGACTCAATAGATTTGGTGGTAAGGTTATTATAAGGAGAAAGCGCTAAGGCATTATGACTATATAACACTGGGAAGGGGTCAGGATAAGGATTTGGGATGGGACAGAGGGGGTAGGGGGAACGGAATGCTGCCCAACCGCTTGTGGACGGTCGGGGATTGAACACCGACCTGCATGAAGCGAGACCGTCGCTCTACCGTCCACTCCTGTGTACACACACACGTGGTCCTGTGTACTGGACACTACACCCCCACAGAGAAGGGTGAACCAGGGACGTGTAACAACAATTTGTCAGTGTAAACAGGATACGCATGACGAGTTGTGTTATATTATTCACCACCAGGACCCGTTGGCTGACTCACCTCCCACCACTGCCATGATAACACTACACTGACGCCTCCTCCACTACACCCACAGCCCTCAACACTACACTGACGCCTCCTCCACTACACCCACAGTCTTCAACACTACACTGACGCCTCCTCCACTACACCCACAGCCCTCAACACTACACTGACGCCTCCTCCACTACACTGACGCCTCCTCCACTACACCCACAGCCCTCAACACTACACTGACGCCTCCTCCACTACACCCACAGCCCTCAACACTACACTGACGCCTCCTCCACTACACCCACAGCCCTCAACACTACACTGACGCCTCCTCCACTACACCCACAGCCCTCAACACTACACTGACGCCTCCTCCACTACACCCACAGCCTTCAACACAACACTGACGCCTCAGAAAATAACTACGAGGGACCTGGTTCGATGCCTGTACAAGATCAACCAGCCTCTGGAGGGTTATTAAGACCACCACAACAGCTTATACTGACCACTCAGCAAGTATACTTTACCCCTCAGCATACCCCATCATTCAACTATGTATATACAACAAGCGGGTAACCCTCTCGCTGTATATATTTCCAGAAGGACTAAACATGCTTAAAGCTAACAGATAACATATATATACCTCAGATCGTCACAGATAACAGGAAAATAATATATTCTCAGAAATGTACACCACACCATTTCAAAACACAAGCTTCATGTTCCTACAACACCACATTCTGAATGTCGAGTGAAGAACTGAGTGAATGTAGAATGAAGAACAGAGTGTAATGTCGAGTGAAGAACTGAATTGCTGCAAGAATTGTCAGTGAATGCTTGGCCAACGAGGCATTGAATACATATCTTTTGTAATATGTATGTATGCCAGAGGTTCCCAATAGGCTACAGCTTATACTTTTGTAATATATATGTATTCCAGAGGTGGCCATAGACTAGAGGCTATTTTTTTTATCTTTATTTAATAAAATAAATTATAAATCATATATACATAAATTTTACGAGGCAATACTACATTACATATACAGAAGTATAATTCTCATTTAACAAGTATTTCCTATTATCACAGAGCATGAATTTAAACCCGTCACTTATATTTATTTTTCTTTAAATGATTTACAATTTTAGAGATTATATTTACATTATTTTACAGGGTAAATTATTAGTTATATATTTTTTTACGGCCTATTGGCTTACTTGACTACAGTAAGGCTGGATAATTTACCCTAATAACCAATAGCTTTTTGTTTTGTAGGCAAATTAGTTTACCTAATGAGTACGAAATGTTAATTATAGTATAGTTTTATGTAATGAGGCATCACCTCATGATGAGTAAATGAGCATTGGAGACAAGCACTCACCTCATGATGAAGCAGAATGAGATACAGGCACTCATCTCATGATGAATCAGTATGAGATACAGGCACTCATCTCATGATGAATCAGTATGAGATACAGGCACTCATCTCATGATGAATCAGTATGAGATACAGGCACTCATCTCATGATGAATCAGTATGAGATACAGGCACTCATCTCATGATGAATCAGTATGAGATACAGGCACTCACCTCATCATGAATCAGCATGAGATACAGGCACTCACCTCATGATGAATCAGTATGATACAGGCACTCACCTCATGATGAATGAAGACATGAGACACTCACCTCATGATGAATCAGTATGATACAGGCACTCACCTCATGATGAATGAAGACATGAGACACTCACCTCATGATGAATGAAGCAGCATGGAAGACATAGCAGGGAATCCCTTACACACACTCCTGGTCGTAGTGGATATCAAGGCTAGCCAGTCCTCACACACTCACAACCCCTCATGGGTCCAATTACAACAATTTCTCCCTAAACTGGTCAACTGACAATCACAACAACTCCTCACGTGAATGGTTATTGACGTCAAAGTAAAAAGATAATATGTTATATCAACACGACACTGGTATGGAAGCGTCCGCTCCCACTGGCTTTACAAGCAGCACTCAACCGCACTGGCTGGCATGGACCTGCCTCCTATGTTCAGTTGCCTAGTTCACTATTATCTACCAATATCCACCTCCCTCCACCGCCACCAGTTGCCTAGTTCACTATTATCTACCAATATCCACCTCCCTCCACCGCCACCAGTTGCCTAGTTCACTATTATCTACCAATATCCAGGTCCCTTCACTGCTACCAGTTGTCTAGTTCACTATTATCTATCGATATCCAGCCCCCCTCCACCGCTACCAGTTGTCTAGTTCACTATTATCTACCAATATCCAGCTCCCACCACCGCTACCAGTTGTCTAGTTCACTATTATCTACCAATATCCACCTCCCTCCACCGCCACCAGTTCTCTAGTTCACTATTATCTACCAATATCCAGCTCCCACCACCGCTACCAGTTGCCTAGTTCACTATTATCTACCAATATCCAGCTCCCACCACCGCTACCAGTTGCCTAGTTCACTATTATCTACCAATATCCAGCCCCCCTCCACCGCTACCAGTTGTCTAGTTCACTATTATCTACCAATATCCAGCTCCCACCACCGCTACCAGTTGCCTAGTTCACTATTATCTACCAATATCCAGCTCCCCAACCGCCACCAGTTGTCTAGCTCACTATTATCTACCAGCATCCAGTCCCCTACCACCAATAATAATTTTACAAATCCTGTTTAGATAGCACCTATTGTGGCGATCTTTCAATTGTCAGAATTCGTATTTAGCTTTTAGATAGTCGTATACCGACTAGTCGGGAATTCTTTTAAAATAAATGAAGCAAAAACACAAACTTAAATATTCCTAGACCTAGTATAGCATATATATGTTAGGCCTCATATGTCGTGTATTAGGCCTAGGGAGGTTAGGATAGGTTGTTCGGTTTGAGAAACTCAATAGTTCAGATTTCTACGTTCTAAGTTTGTTGTAGGTGGGTATATACACTATATATAGTGTATATATACTATATATAGTGTATATATCGTCCTCATCATTACTATAATTACTTCCACAACAGGAGTATGGGAAGGGAATTATCGGGAGAGAGCGCCAAGCCATTACGACTATATAGCACTTGGAAGGGGTCAGGATAAGGATTTGAGAAGAGGAGGATGGGCTGAATATGAAAGGCAGCCTAGCGGATGGCCATCCTGCCTCGTGGCTCGGACAAACTACTGAAATACGCATTTAACAACTGTTGTGGCAGCTGCATGAACTTATCTCTTTATTTCTTCCTGTTATGACAACAGCTTGTGTCTATTTTGGAACCCATCCTACAAAAATGGTAGTACTTAAAGCAAGTATTGGTGATACGTACTAAAAGTGACTTTTGTTTACCCACAGAAGACTCACTTTTGTGCTACTGATATAGCACACAGAGTATGTCAAAAGCTCCACCAGTAACTGTACTGTTATCATTGTCTATCTATAGCTATGTATGCAACTATAAGCCTATTCTCCTCGATCTTAAACCTACTTTAGTACACGTTAGGCGTTGACTTCGCTCTGATGCTCTCTGCAAAATTAATGGGATAAATTGGTTATTTTTGTGTGTGTGTCTATTTTTGTACCTTCAACCCATGGTTGTTATAAATATCATTGATTTTGGGTGATAGATTGTTATTATATCGTATAATCTATGTGCTTATCATGCCTCGCATTCCGTCAACTCGTCCTCCTACTAGAGCGTTGCATTTTTTACGTTTACTTCACATAAGGCCAAAAAAATCGTCGTACTAGAAAATGGAAGCGGCTGGCGAAATTGACGTACTGTCCCGTTTTCTGTTTTTGGTCCTCTGGTAGGTTGATAAATGGGTACTTTAGTACGACATTTTCTTGATGTTGGGAAAACCTTCGTAGGATAGGCTGGATATAAGCCTAGCTTGTATAAATACACTCTGCCTGCCTGTCCCCGACACCATTAATTATGAGGGGGAGGGAGGGGGTGATATTATTCAGGACCCAGATTCACGAAGCAGTTACGCAAGTAATTACGAACGTGTACATCTTTCCTCAATCTTTGACGGCTTTGTTTACATTTATTAAACAGTTTACAAGCATGAAAACTTGCCAATCAACTGTTGTTATTGTTATAAACAGCCTCCTGGTGCTTCGGAGCTCATTAACTGTTTTATAATTGTAAACAAAGCCGCCAAAGATTGAGAAAAGATGTACAAGCTCGTAAGTGCTTGTGTAACTGCTTCGTGAATCTGGCCCCAGGTTCCTTGCTAATCGATATCCTCGCTTGGGCAGCTATTTTGTTTTTCTTTCTTAAATAACATGCAATATAAAGATCATTGTGTGACTATTGCCCCTCCACAGGATACAATCCAACATAGTTCTCTAACACCTGTATACTGTCGGGTAGACAGGGATACTTGAGGTACAGATACGTGCTTCACTATCTCGCTTTGCATTGTAATTCTTACAATTTCAATTGTAATTGTATTTGTCACTATCTCGTCTTGGATTGTAAGTCAGGTGATTAACAGAGAAATTTGAGATGGTGTGGTAGTGGGTGTGGTGTGAGCATAGTATGAGGGGTGTGGTAGTGGGTGTGGTGTGAGCATAGTATGAGGGGTGTGGTAGTGGGTGTGGTGTGAGCATAGTATGAGGGGTGTGGTAGTGGGTGTGGTGTGAGCATAGTATGAAGGGTGTGGTGGTGGGTGTGGTGTGAGCATAGTATGAGGAGTGTGGTAGTGGGTGTGGTGTGAGCACAGTATGAGGGGTGTGGTGTGAGCACAGTATGAAGGGTGTGGTAGTGGGTGTGGTGTGAGCACAGTATGAGGGGTGTGGTAGTGGGTGTGGTGTGAGCACAGTATGAAGGGTGTGGTAGTGGGTGTGGTGTGAGCACAGTATGAGGGGTGTGGTAGTGGGTGTGGTGTGAGCATAGTATGAGGGGTGTGGTAGTGGGTGTGGTGTGAGCATAGTATGAGGGGTGTGGTAGTGGGTGTGGTGTGAGCATAGTATGAGGGGTGTGGTAGTGGGTGTGGTGTGAGCATAGTATGAGGGGTGTGGTAGTGGGTGTGGTGTGAGCACAGTATGAAGGGTGTGGTAGTGGGTGTGGTGTGAGCACAGTATGAAGGGTGTGGTAGTGGGTGTGGTGTGAGCATAGTATGAGGGGTGTGGTAGTGGGTGTGGTGTGAGCATAGTATGAGGGGTGTGGTAGTGGGTGTGGTGTGAGCATAGTATGAGGGGTGTGGTAGTGGGTGTGGTGTGAGCATAGTATGAGGGGTGTGGTAGTGGGTGTGGTGTGAGCATAGTATGAGGAGTGTGGTAGTGGGTGTGGTGTGAGCATAGTATGAGGAGTGTGGTAGTGGGTGTGGTGTGAGCATAGTATGAGGAGTGTGGTAGTGGGTGTGGTGTGAGCACAGTATGAAGGGTGTGGTGGTGGGTGTGGTGTGAGCACAGTATGAGGAGTGTGGTAGTGGGTGTGGTGTGAGCACAGTATGAAGGGTGTGGTGGTGGGTGTGGTGTGAGCACAGTATGAAGGGTGTGGTAGTGGGTGTGGTGTGAGCACAGTATGAAGGGTGTGGTGGTGGGTGTGGTGTGAGCACAGTATGAGGAGTGTGGTAGTGGGTGTGGTGTGAGCACAGTATGAAGGGTGTGGTAGTGGGTGTGGTGTGAGCACAGTATGAGGAGTGTGGTAGTGGGTGTGGTGTGAGCACAGTATGAAGGGTGTGGTAGTGGGTGTGGTGTGAGCACAGTATGAGGAGTGTGGTAGTGGGTGTGGTGTGAGCACAGTATGAAGGGTGTGGTAGTGGGTGTGGTGTGAGCACAGTATGAGGAGTGTGGTAGTGGGTGTGGTGTGAGCACAGTATGAAGGGTGTGGTAGTGGGTGTGGTGTGAGCACAGTATGAGGAGTGTGGTAGTGGGTGTGGTGTGAGCACAGTATGAGGAGTGTGGTAGTGGGTGTGGTGTGAGCACAGTATGAGGGGTGTGGTAGTGGGTGTGGTGTGAGCACAGTATGAGGAGTGTGGTAGTGGGTGTGGTGTGAGCACAGTATGAGGAGTGTGGTAGTGGGTGTGGTGTGAGCACAGTATGAGGAGTGTGGTAGTGGGTGTGGTGTGAGCACAGTATGAGGAGTGTGGTAGTGGGTGTGGTGTGAGCACAGTATGAGGAGTGTGGTAGTGGGTGTGGTGTGAGCACAGTATGAGGAGTGTGGTAGTGGGTGTGGTGTGAGCACAGTATGAGGAGTGTGGTAGTGGGTGTGGTGTGAGCACAGTATGAGGAGTGTGGTAGTGGGTGTGGTGTGAGCACAGTATGAGGAGTGTGGTAGTGGGTGTGGTGTGAGCACAGTATGAGGAGTGTGGTAGTGGGTGTGGTGTGAGCACAGTATGAGGAGTGTGGTAGTGGGTGTGGTGTGAGCACAGTATGAGGAGTGTGGTAGTGGGTGTGGTGTGAGCACAGTATGAGGAGTGTGGTAGTGGGTGTGGTGTGAGCACAGTATGAGGAGTGTGGTAGTGGGTATGGTGTGAGCACAGTATGAGGAGTGTGGTAGTGGGTATGGTGTGAGCACAGTATGAGGAGTGTGGTAGTGGGTGTGGTGTGAGCACAGTATGAGGAGTGTGGTAGTGGGTGTGGTGTGAGCACAGTATGAGGGGTGTGGTGGTGGGTGTGGTGTGAGCACAGTATGAGGAGTGTGGTAGTGGGTGTGGTGTGAGCATAGTATGAAGGGTGTGGTAGTGGGTGTGGTGTGAGCACAGTATGAGGAGTGTGGTAGTGGGTGTGGTGTGAGCACAGTATGAGGGGTGTGGTAGTGGGTGTGGTGTGAGCATAGTATGAGGGGTGTGGTAGTGGGTGTGGTGTGAGCACAGTATGAAGGGTGTGGTAGTGGGTGTGGTGTGAGCACAGTATGAAGGGTGTGGTAGTGGGTGTGGTGTGAGCACAGTATGAAGGGTGTGGTAGTGGGTGTGGTGTGAGCACAGTATGAAGGGTGTGGTAGTGGGTGTGGTGTGAGCACAGTATGAAGGGTGTGGTAGTGGGTGTGGTGTGAGCATAGTATGAGGAGTGTGGTAGTGGGTGTGGTGTGAGCATAGTATGAGGAGTGTGGTAGTGGGTGTGGTGTGAGCACAGTATGAAGGGTGTGGTAGTGGGTGTGGTGTAGACGTTCACACACCCCACACACAGGTTCCAATACCCTGTGTGAAGGGTTTATGTCACTTATTTATCACATGGTACTGACCTCTTAGTGATTTATTGTTTCTCGTATTTCAAAAAAACTATATTTTATGCTCTCGGTTTTACTATTAAATGTGTTAAATTGCTAATAATTTTCAGTTGTTTCGTCCACAAGGATAATATATATATATATATATATATATATATATATATATATATATATATATATATATATATATATATATATATATATATATACAAAAAAATGTCAGTAGGCTCTTGTGTATTACATAATCCCCAGGTCACATCTTTCTTCCCCGATAAGAACTGCCATTTCTCGAGGTGAAGGGCCTGAAGGAGGCATATATATATATATATATATATAGGCTGTGAAGGTGCCAGAGGGGAACCAGTTGACTGAGACACGTGGTGAGAGGAGCACTGCGGCAGCCGGCTCCTGGAATTACCGCCACACACACCAGACACCGTGACAGTGAGTATAGTGATGGTCTCTGATCCACGTGTTGTGTGACCAGGTGTGTGTGTGTGTGTGTGGAAGACAGGTGTTTGAGGAACGGGTGTTGTCACGTGATCCAACACCGGCTGCTATAGGCCTTGCCAACTGTCAGCAAAGCAAGTAACTTACTTCTTCCTCAACGTGTCTGTTGATCCACTGCTTACAAGTTTAAGTCTCATCAAAACACTGACTTCAACAGAGTGTTCACAAGCTGTGAAATATTATTATTGTTCCTTATTATGAACGTTTTACTTGCAGTCTTTCCGGTAGCAAATTGTCAATGATCGATTAGTGGTCTGGAACGTTTTCTGTTCTTCCCTAAAGTCAGTTCTCCTTTACTCCTCTGCTTCTCGCGAGGGGAAACTTGCATTAGAAACCCAAAGTCTAACCAATTTATACTCTCTTCACATTGTGGATTAAATCATTTTTAAATCATTAAATCAGCATATCATTTTAATTTCCAATTGATATCTTTTGAAGTTTTCAGCATATCATTTTAATTTCCAATTGATATCTTTTGAAGTTTTCAGTAGGCGTGTATATTAATTATGTCAAGTTTCGACTTACTGCTGTTATTGCATGCTTCAGTCACGTCTTTTTCATTTAATTGCAAAAAAACTGACTCTTTTTTCAACCTTGTAACTTGGGTTGTAAAATGTGTGTTATTGACGTTCCGAAAAATATACCTATTAATCCCCAAGATCTGTACTTATCACATTGTACTTTCCTGTGTAAATAAATATATAAATAGTTAAATAAATAATGGCTGATTACAGATTGCCATGGCAGTCTAGTATACAAGAGAGGGTTGGAGGTGGGAGAGGTAGTCTACACGGGAAGATGAGAGGTAGGAAGGACTACCAGAGATGAGAATGAGTGCATGAGAAGGAAAAAAATGGGGGGTAAAGATATGGTAATCTTGAGTAAGCGCAATACTAGAGGCCCCCCGTTGTATAGAGTGACAGTTAGGCCTACTGAAAGCTAGTCATGATCATTTCATTCCCTTTATACACTGCACATGCACAACCTGTTCTCAGATTAGGCAAAATTGTAATTAATTTTGTCAATAAAGATGTTAATAATAATAATACTGAAAGCTACCTGCCAGCTTCTGTACATCACATAGCAAATCATTTAAACGTCCATGACTGATTAACACTACACAAATACTTTACATTATGTACAATATACATTTGTTCATAATTTTATGTTTTTGGGAGGAGGGGCGTTATTAAAATTTAAAAAAATTAAGGTAAATTTTCTTTTTTTTTTCCAGATGGAAACCAACAGAGACCGTAGGCTTTCATAATGGTGAGAATAACAAGTACATGGAGGATCTTACTACTGTAGAAACTTGCTTAACTTGATCAACTCAAGTTTCTGAGTCCGTGGCGGAAAGAATGCGAGAAAGCACTCAAAAGATACCAATGTATAGAAAACACACGTTGAGAATATGTTATTGATATAAAAATACTGTTTATGAAAATATATGTTATTAAGACAAGTGAGTAGAGAGAGTTTTGTATAACAAATACATTCTTGGGAGTTACTGGCGAAGGAGCAGTTCACGACCAAACTAAGATGAACGTGACGACGCTGTTGTGGACCTTGGTGCTGGTAGTGCTGACTGTGCTCAAGGTCGCCATCACCATCGTAGTCACTACCATCAAGACCATTCTAGTCAAAAACGACTGGTTATGGACCCAAGGTTGGAACATGGTAGCGTCCTTCGGCCAGAGGGTCGTGGGCTTGGTGGTGGAGGGCGCGAACTTGGGTCTGGGCAACATGATGGCCACTCTTCTCCATGACCTTACCGCCTTCGTCTCCGGTGTGTTCGGCGTGGTGGTGGCGGTACTCTCCAAGCTCATGACTCTCACATTCTGGTTCGTCAAGTACCTAGTCAATCGCTGCAAGGACATGCCCAACACCCATCTCAAGAATAATATCACTGAGGAGAAGGCCATTACTCTTCACGACCTCAGCTAGTCGACGACCATCACGACTATGGCGGGTCCACGAGATTAGCATGCGAAATGGATGTAATTCGTCAACGACTGAAGCTTTTCATGGCATTAAGCAGTCGAAGATATCATATGGCGATGGATTTGAACAGTTTGCCATTGTCAATTTGTCCACAACCTCTGCAAATCGACTTTACGAAGACGTCCTTAAGAATACGACCACCAAAGCCCTCCCTCATCTGCACCTCCAGTAACGGACATTCCCAGCTACCTTAAGATTTTACATGTCATTAATCTCTGTTCACCCGACTACCTCATATGAATATCGTCAGGCACCACGATCATTCCCCTTCCTTGGCACCCGTTCTGTTTTTCAAATTTAAACAAGAGATTCAATGGTTTCGTTCAGTGTAACAATATTTTAAGTCAACTTTTGATGGACATCGTGCAGTGTTGTATGTTTCTTCTGTATACAACTGTTGTGAATCTGGTTATCTTTATATGATGTATACAGTGAAATTAATGTCTTGGCAAGTCTTATAATATTTGAAAGATACACCATTTGTCCAGATAGCGGGTTGAAGTGTAAATATTGGTCGGTGAAAGTCAATTAACATCACGCATTTGGGAATCGGGAGTCATTACTTCACTTCAGCTTTTTATATAATATAGTATCTAGGTTTGTATTTATATTAATTATCGCCAACAAATTTGCTAGTTGTCTAGTAATGAATCCAATATATCACACTATATAAACAGCGAACTATGATACGAATTAGTTTAACAAAGCATTTGATAAAGAAATGCTAGGCATCACATGACATAGCAAGGCTTAGCGTCTTGTCCAGGAAAGATCTGAATTTATAATGTCAAAAGAAACTACATAAAAATTAATGTCGCAAAAGTTTTCTTTCGAAAGAGTAGTATTACGTGATTTTCACAAGGTACCAATTAAAGGTTAGGCTAACAGGTATGGCCAAATTGTAAGTTGAATGTACACTAGCATATATTTATTATGAAGCTCATTAAACACATTTATTATATTGTTCATGAAACCATGCATGACTTCCTGCCCAACTTGTCAAGAAATAATGTATTTATAGGTGTTTGTGCTTCCCCTTTAGTGCCTTCACTGTCTATTAGGCGAGGAGCAAGCGTCGACCACTGCTCTCTCCCATATTAACCAATTCCCTCTTAACAACAATATAAATTTAGCATCGCTAGCAAACGTCTGCCCAAAGACGGGAAATCGGAACTATCACGCCGCCATTTTGAACAAATCGCTCGGTTAATTTAAGTCACTTTACGTGGATTTTGCGTGAATATACTGAGCTTCTAATGTGAGCTGAAAGCTGTTTATGGCTGTGAGTGGGCACCACAGCAAACAATTGTGATTTTAGACCTAAAGTTGCGTACTGATAGGCTGTGGGGGATTACAATACTCATATAGTATAATCATATTAGGCTGTGATACTTATCTTAGAATTGTTCGCTATTTGGTAATACAGATAATACTCATTCGTTCTTCACCAACAGGGTAAAGCAAATACTGGATTGCATCACATTCTGTATCCGTCTTATTTTCTGCTTAAGAAAACCCCAAGAAGAGAAATATTTAATGTACAATTTGTTAGTTTAGTTGCGTGTGATTTGCCTGTCATGGGCAATGTTAATTTTTCGAAGCCTCTTCTTTTTTAATTCCTTGTTAAATATCAGCTGTAAATTTAATTAGCTGTTAAATATCAGTCACTATAATATATATATATGTATATATATATATATATATATATATATATATATATATATATATATATATATATATATATATATATATATAAGACAATGTCAGACCACGGAGGAAAAATGAAACAGGAATTTCCTTAAGTACTTTCGTATATTAAATACATCTTCAGAAGGAATGAGGTATTTAATATACGAAAGTACTTAAGGATATTCCTGTTTCATTTTTCCTCCGTGGTCTGACATTGTCACATTCTTAATCACGTGTTTATTTTCGTGATATACACACACACACATATATATATATATATATATATATATATATATATATATATATATATATATATATATATATATATATATATATATATATATATATGTTGTAGCTATGTGTAACTTGGTATATATATTCTGACGAATATTTTGTTTTAATAAACTTATCATTGATTAACGATGATACAAATGTATGTTTTATTTTATCACTGCTGAGAAATGCCTGTTCATTTTAATCCATTGTAGTATCAGCGATCTCAACGGTTTATTAAGCCAATAATACACACACACAAGCCACAGATGATATGTGGTTTTGAATTTTGGATTGAACAGAATGCCATGAACCTAAATCCAAACAAAGCGCAGCTCTCCATGAACCTGTATTCAAACATAGCGCAGCGCCCTATAAACCCAAAAGGCCTACAGTTAATATAGAAAATTAAATTGAAAAGACCTATTACGTAACTTTTTACCTAATAATGTTTGTCACAGGTTATATTTAGTTAAATTTATGATAAATTACACTACAACTCATTAACTAATACCAGTACCAGGCCACTTAGACGAAGCAATACCTCCTTATACCAGTATCAGGTCACTTAAACGGAGGCTATACCTCCTAATACCAGTACCAGGTCACTTAGACGAGGCTATACCACCTCATACCAGTACCAGGCCACTTAGACGGGGCTATACCACCTTATACCAGTACAAGGCCACTGAAAGGTATTCATGAAACCTGGAAGTGGGCGTTGGGATATCACCTCACAAACGCCCCTCTCTCTCTCTCTCTCTCTCTCTATAGCGTTGGGATATCACCTCACAAACGCCCCTCTCTCTCTTTTTATAGCGTTGGGATATCACCTCACAAACGCCCCTCTCTCTCTCTCTTTATAGCGTTGGGATATCACCTCACAAACGCCCCTCTCTCTCTCTTTATAGCGTTGGGATATCACCTCACAAACGCCCCTCTCTCTCTCTCTCATTATAGCGTTGGGATATCACCTCACAAACACCCCTCTCTCTCTCTATAACATTGGGATATCACCTCACAAACGCCCCCCTCTCTCTCTCTATAGCGTTGTGGTGTCGCCTCACAAACGTCCCTCTCTCTCTCTTTAGCATTGTAGTGTCACCTCACAAACGCCCCTCTCTCTATAGCGTTGTGGTGTCACCTCACAAACGCCCCTCTCTCTATAGCGTTGTGGTGTCACCTCACAAACGCCCCTCTCTCTATAGCGTTGTGGTGTCACCTCACAAACGCCCCTCTCTCTCTCCAGCACCCTCTCTATAAATAGTTATACTGTAGTTTTATAATATAATTTAATTTCAGTTAATAAATATATGCCGCCTCTTATGATAGCCTAGTAATGGCGTTTTATTGTCTTTAAAATTTGTAAAATTTGTTTTCTTAGAATTTATTACAATATTACTGTTTAATGAATCAAGTTTTGTTGGGTAATTGTCTAAATAAATGGCAGGAACTATTTAAAACAAGCAGACTGATGTATTTTATATATTTCTCAGTGCACTTGTGGTAAATTGAACACGTCTGCGTTAGTAGGCTTTCATAAGAGACTTGAAATACCTAACACCGTCATATATCTTATTAAATTGTTAATAAGAACTTATTGCCTTGATCGCTTCTTCAGTATAATATTAATAACGTTTCCATTGAAATGTCTCCAGGAAACCCAAGTCGATTGGTGTCCTTATCTCCAGAGGTTCCGTTCATATTGATTTTTCCCTCTCCAAGTAATGTAGCGTGGCTTCCACACTGCACACAACACCTCCTTCATATCACGCCCAAGGAACATGTACTTCTTGAGGAGCACAGGAGTGATATATGGCAGTAGAGGAGGGCCAAGGAGGAGTGTGGTGAGGTGGTGAGGGCGGCGGCGTGAGGCGCGTGTGTGGTGATGATGATGGCTGGTGTAGCAGACGATATACTCGCCAGTGCCAGCAGCGACGTCAGGCGGGATGGTGCACCAAGTAAGACGTCGTCGCCACCTTCACCTACCTCTCGCCCACCTTCCCCCTCCCTCTGGCACTCCTACAGCTTGTTGTCTGGCCGGCGGCGCCCTACAGCATGGCACGCGGACCTGTGTGTGTCCCCTCACCACACACACGCCACCCTCGCCAAGCATTTAGTGTACCGTGGCTTGAAAATGTTAAATTGGATTGTGTGTGTGTATACGTCAATCATGAATCACGTGAATCCTCTTGATAAAGGCAGTGTTTGCTGTGTCTTATATGTGAAGTGATATATGATTTAACCGCGTGTTCCATCCTCGTCTCCGGCCAGACATCAAGTGAGTGGGCTCAGGCTAGTTATCCGTCCCTCTCTCCGCTCCTCCTTCTCCTCCATAACCCGCGAATGGCTTAGTTATCTAATATTAGCATGATATCTGGGTGAGCATCACGGTAAACTCATCCCGTGAGAGTATAATGCTTAATAGCATCTTGAGGCTGAGATGGCCCCGGGCCGCCAGCCAGTCAGCTGTGTTGTGTTGACATTCTGGGGTTTGTTGACGTTTGGTGTCACGTCACCTGTGATGGTGCCACACCTGTGATGGTGCCACACCTGTGATGGTGATAAACGTTGCCTGTGATGGTGATAAACGTTGCTTGTGATGGTGCCACGCATCACCTGTAATGGTGCCACACATCACCTGTAATGGTGCCACACGTTGCCTGTGATGGTGTCACACGTTGCCTGTGATGGCACCACACGTCACCAGTGATGGCAGCACACGTCACCAGTGATGGCAGCACACGTCACCAGTGACGGCAGCACACGTCACCAGTGATGGCACCACACGTCACCAGTGATGGCACCACACGTCACCAGTGATGGCACCAGGCACAGGTGCTAGAGGTGATGGTGAACCATGTGGCTTACCAACACCTCTAGGTGTGGGTAGTCTCGAGGGCCTAACCAACACCCTCGCACCCAATATCTTACACACGCTCCTGCTGATGTATGCAAATAATGTTATGGTCCACTTTGGCATGTTGGAGGAACACCCACTCGCTTTGTCTCTCGTTACCTCCCTCCCCCTCTCTCTCTCTCACCACCTCCCTCCCTCTCTCTCTCCCTCTCTCTCACCACCTCTCTCCCTCTCTCTCACCACCTCCCTCCCTCTCTCTCTCCCTCTCTCTCACCACCTCTCTCCCTCTCTCTCACCACCTCCCTCCCTCTCTCTCACCACCTCCCTCCCTCTCTCTCTCCCTCTCTCTCACCACCTCCCTCCTTCTCTCTCTCCCTCTCTCTCTCTCTCCCTCTCTCTCACCACCTCTCTCCCTCTCACTCTTTCTCACCACCTTCCTCCCTCTCACTCTCTCACCACCTTCCTCCCTCTCACTCTCTCTCGCCACCTTCCTCCCTCTCACTCTCTCACCACCTTCCTCCCTCTCACTCTCTCTCACACCACCTTCCTCCCTCTCACTCTCTCTCACCACCTTCCTCCCTTTCACTCTCTTTCACCACCTTCCTCCCTCTCACTCTCTCTCACACCACCTTCCTCCCTCTCACTCTCTCTCTCACCTACAGCCTGCTCCTCCTGGTGTTACAGTGTGTCCTCTGCTGTAACAGCTTGCCCAACCCCTACAACCTGCCCAATCACTTGGGCTGGACGGTAGAGCGACGGTCTCGCTTCATGCAAGTCAGCGTTCAATCCCCGAGCGTCCAAGCGGTTGGGCACCATTCCGTTACCATCCCTGGCCGTAGCAAGGAGTGCCCCGGTGTAACGAGTGCCACCGTCCGCTGTGTGTTACAGGTCATCTACGGGCTGAGAGGATGGATCGCCTTCGTGGCTTTTATAGACCTGGGTATGGCGGTACAGTGCTTCCTGGACGCCGACTCCTTCCTCGGCTCCCAGCTCTACACGGCAGGGGACATTGCGCAGCATGGTGAGTACACCTCGTCACCCACGCCCGCACACGCCCACACGCCCACACGCCCACGCACGCCCACACACACACACACGCCCACACAACCCCACGCCCACACACACACGCACGCCCACACACACACACTCACGCCCACACAAACACACACACCTTCCATTAATGTCCATTAAGTGCCACATGGCCCCCGCCTCTATGTTACTCATCAACGCGGTGAGTCACCGGCACTCACCTCACAGACTCCATTATTCACTACCCTATGTCATTCATCATTCATCACAGTATAAGAAACAAGTGCATGTATACACCCCCCACCCCACCCGGGAAGGGGGTTGTTGGTGACAGAGGGGGGTGGGGTTTGTTGTGGTGGTAGGGGGTGATGGTGGTAGGGGGTGATTGTGGTAGGGGGTGGTGGTAGTGGGGAACAAGCAAGGAGTGTGGGAAGCACTTATCTTCTAAGTGGCAGGATGGATGATAGATAAGGGAAGGGGGAGCTGCACCTCTTACTATCCACTTTAAGGGTTTACAACCCTTCTTGGTTTACAATCGAGGAACTTAAATTAGTTTACATGTTTTTAATTGTTTTAATATACATCATTCCTCTCTGGCCTAAACAAATATGTAACGACACACAACTTATTAAAAACATATTTATTTTCTGCACTTCAAAAACAAATTTATTTCGAGAACTACAATTTCATATTTTTAAATATAATCATATTTGAAAATAATTTCACTAATCAATTTAAAAAATATATAAATAAATCATCAAATATTACATATAATATAAAACTGATATAAGGAAAAAATTGCATAGCACACAAGCAATGGAAGAAGCCTCATAGTACGAGACTAAACTCCTGTTAATTCACGCTAAGTAACTCCTATGTACTCCTAGGCTCTCTAACCTTAGCATGAAACAATCTAACGACCCTACAGCTATCATGTCACTAAGTTGTTTCACAAGTCAACAATATTCCCCCCTCTAAAAACAAAGAAAAATTATTGACCTAGTTGTTCTGTATCAAAATATCTCTAATTTACATCCATATTCGTGTTATATTGAGTATATATTCGTATATCATCCACTCATCCACTTGTATGAGTATACAACATACTCTATGCTCATGTCAGCCCTCATTCTTCGCTTTTCAAGAGAATATAACTTTACCTTTTCATAAGGGAGAAAACTCCATACATATGTAGATATGACAGCTTTCAACCCTTGCTATACAGTGGTCGATTATAGGGCTGAGAGGTGGGACTCAGGAGCTGTAGCTCTCCCTGCCCCTGTCTTCCCGGCAGATGCAACTAGGTGAGAACATCTGTTCTCACCTAGTTGCATTAGTTCCGTTACAGAACATCTGTACTGCCCCACTCACCTCAACGCCCAACACAAGGGGGAGAAGAGGTGGTTGACTCGGATGTCTTGTATCTGGATTAAAACAATGAAAACAGATGGATTGACAGCTGTTGACAGTTGGCGGGAGTGCAGGAGGCGGACAGACAGAGAGACAGACAGACAAAGCGTATTGTGGGAAATATTGGAAGCTAGAATGACCAGGAAAATCACAACACACCACTGAAGCCTTTTTCCACAACAACTTCGCTGCATTCCGTAGATGGAGTTTGAAATCTTATTGTGGTGTTTGTGATAGCGAAAGTATTCTCAAGAAGCTGTATTGGAAGAGAGAAATTGTGAGTAGAATTCAAGAGGCCTTCGGAACACCTGCCCGTCTGGGGATCCCTAGGACGCAAACTTCACGACTGCGACAGAAATATTTAGGAATTCATTTTTGATTCACGGTGATTTTGGCCATAATATGGAGCCCCTCTGCTGCAGGCCTACCCAGGATATATGGGGAAAGCCCAGATATTCCCCATATATCCTTGGGAATATATAGGGAAGCCCACATACCCCCATATATCCTGGGGAATGCAGGCGATGAGTCACATTAACGTGGATAAAGTAACTTGACCAGACCACACTAGAAGGTGAAGGGACGACGACGTTTCGGTCCGTCCTGGACCATTCTCAAGTCAAGTCGATTCACAATCGACTTGAGAATGGTCCAGGACAGACCGAAACGTCGTCGTCCCTTCACCTTCTAGTGTGTGGTCTAGTCAACATCCTGGGGAATATATGGGGAATCCGCTCACTGCACCCACATTCAGTGAACGCCATGTTTTTTTTCCCCAGAGGGGCTTTATTACGAACATTATTTTGAAGTTCGTAAGAGTTCTCCTTCCGCATGATTCAGGAAAGGCTACGTGTGGACTTTTTAAGGGAATTTGTTGTACTAGTTGACCTGCGTGTCACCAGAGGTCATTAGTACCTCTCCATTGACCAGAGTGAGGGTGACATTGTACCTACCATCCCTTGTCCAATCACATTACTGGCTCAAATGGACTCTGACCAATGGCATGCGTGTGTCAGAGCTACCGCGATACCTGAGGGCTCTTAACCATGAGAGCTCATGTGTTGCTCTCACACAAGATGGCGGCACAATAACGTTTATCGTTTATATCTCTTTCTGTCGCATATATATATATATATATATATATATATATATATATATATTTATATATATATATATATATATATATATATATATATATATATATATATATATATATATATATATATATATATATATATATATATATATATATATATATATATATGCAGGCGATGAGTCACAATAACGTGGCTGAAGTATGTTGACCAGACCACACACTAGAAATTGAAGGGACGACGACGTTTCGGTCCGTCCTGGACCATTCTCAAGTCGATTGTCGATTCTCACAATCGACTTGAGAATGGTCCAGGACGGACCGAAACGTCGTCGTCCCTTCAATTTCT